>NC_056728.1:406065088-406365088 GCF_019279795.1 Protopterus annectens
GCTAAGTCTACAGCGAGGGCCATCACCAGGCCTTGCAAATCATGGCAATGGGGGATGTACTGGTTGAGAGAGGCCACAAAATACTGTAACCTACACATATACACAATTACACACAATAATGCACACACACACACACACACACACACACACACACACACACACACACACACACACACACACACACACACACACTTGCAAGGACTCATAGTTGAAGCTCTAGCCATGTGGTTGTTGGTATTATAGTGTTATGCTGTTCACACACACACACCACAGAGCTTATACGTTTTGGAGTGTCCCATGGTACCTATATAGTGAGTAACATCTACAGCACTTGTAAGGTATGGCAATTGTATTTGTACTGGGTGAGATGGGCTACCGACTACTTTCACCCACATGTTTACACACTCACAAGCACTTTCAAACACACTAATCCACATATACACATTTGACAGTCCTGAGATTCATGGTTTCAAAGAGTCATAGGTGTGTACATGACAAATGGCCATGGAGGCGTTACAAGGCCAGCCCATGGGAATACACTGGCATAATGCCACCTGACGATATTCCACAGTGTGTGTACTGTGTACAGTAACTGTAGTGATCCCCAGGGTGTATATTCTAGTCCCCATCCACTCCTCCTGACATCTGTTGTACAGGGCTAGTGCTATGCTCAGCTTGACATTTGTGTGGCATATATTCCATGGTGTGTCCAGTCTCTGAGCTGTGCACCTCTCCCTCCAGCATGTCCTATTGATTGTGATGATGGGGTCGGGGTATCTGCAGCATGATGTGTGACAGATTGGTGTCCTCGAATGTAGCATTCCTGACAGGGTGGGGTCAGACATGGCTGTGTATGTCAGGCAGAGATTGTACCTATGTAGGCAATATGAAACAGAGACTCAGTGCAGTTGTTGGAGTCTATCCATATGGGACAAGTGTGTAGTACCTAAGATCCTCTTTGTGAGGTACATTCGCAGACTCTTCTGTTGTTGCTGGTGACCAGTGGGGTACAAGACAAATGAGCCATAGTACACATTGATTGGCCTACTGAAGGGTGTGTACAGGGAAACACTATCCTTTTATTTCCTGGATTCCACACCCTGAGTCAGGTGTAGTGACACATGGTAGGACATTTGGTAGACAGTGGCACTGTAGTGGTCACCATACAGCTCACTGTCAACCTGTGTTCCCAGTTCTGTTATACTAACATCAGTGTTCAATGGACTACCATCAATGTATTACTTTATGGGAACCATGTTGTACCCAAGGGGGATGGTGGCACATCATCTGGCATTGAGCATATGTCTAGGGTTCTGACAACAGTCATAGGTCTCAGAGGCCTTTGTGTAGGATGTCAACCTCACGTGGGGGGATAATAATAGCACCCACCTTGTATTCTTTTGCTAACATTGTTAGCCAGGGTGCCTTTGTATCGGGCTAGTCCTCAGAGGTGTGGATCCCAATCATGAGGGAACCCAGGTCCACAACCTGTGGGATTCCACTTGTGAATATTCAGCAGTCTGAGATGGGGTCAGCTGCGTTCACACTGTGGGTTCTGTGAACCAGTTTTCAGGCCACCAACTGATGTATGTATGGGTTCCTACCTGACTGTGTTTGTGTATGATTCCTGAGTGGGGAACGATATCCAAGGATTAGATGGACAGCCTATTTTGTTATCTATCCCATACTGTCACACAGTTGTTGCACATGGCACAATGCTTACAGGGCTGCAGAGTGTCTATAGGTCCCTTTACAATGGGTGGCAACTGTGGGTCTTGTAATGTGGACACTGGGATATATACTGGGTGGGCAATAGCAAAAGGTTGCAAAACCCAACCCCCAATGGTATGATTCTCACATAAACACAACAACTCACCCACAGGGTACTGTTCACACACACACACACACACACACACACACACTTGCTCAGACTGAGATTAGAATCCCTACCTATCTATTTCTACTACAGTGTTACACATTTATCACACGTGCCACAGAGCTTATAGGGTGACAGTTGTGCAAAGGTACTTTTAAGGTGAGGAACATCCCCAGCTCTTGTAAAATGTAGCAATGGGTGATGTACTGGGTGGGATAGGCCACAGAATACTTTAAACAACACATATACACACATTTGCCAGTACTGGGACAAGAACTCTTACCCTCCTACCTAACTAGTTATTTGTACTATAGTGTTATGTAGTTATTGCACGCAACACAGAGCTTATGGGGTTGAGGCCAAATGGAAGGCACTTCTAAGATGACTGATATCTGCAGGACTGCTAAAGTAGGGAAAGGGGAAGTGCACTGGGTTTGAATGGACCCAAAAGCTTTTAGTTGTAAACACACACACTTTTACATTTGTCAGGACTGAGATTAGTACTCCTATCTAACTAGTTATTTGTACTACAGTGTTATGCAGTTATTTCATGGGCCACAGAGCTTATGAGGCTGAGGCCTGATGGAAGGCACTTCTAAGATAATTGATATCTACAGTACTGCTAAAGTAGAGAAAGTGGAAGTGTACTGGGTTTGAATGGAACCAAAAGCTTTTAGATGTAAGCACACACACATACACACACACGCGTGCGGACACACACACACACACACACACACACACACACACACACACACACACACACTTGTACATTTGCCAGGACTGAGATTAGAACTCCTACCTAATTATTTGTACTATAGCGACGTGCAGTTATCGCACGTGCCACAGAGCTTCTGGGGCCGAGGTCTGATGGAAGGCACTTCTAAGATGACTGAAATCTGCAGGACTGCTAAAGTAGGGAAAGGGGAAGTGTACTGGGTTTGAATGGACCCAAAAGCTTTTAGTTGTGAACACACACACTTTTACATTTGCCAGGACTGAAATTAGAATTCCTACCTAACTAGCTATTTGTACTATAGTGTTATGCATTTATCACACGTGCCACAGACCTTATGGGGTTGGGCCTGACAAAAGTGACTTCTATGGTGACAGACATATTCAGGACTGCTAAGGTGGGGCAATGGGAAGTGCACTGGGTGGGGAATGCTTGTTCATTCCTAGATCCTACTGGCATTTCATAGTTTCATAGTTTCATAGTATAGTACTAGGCTATCTGCCCTGGGGCATTTGTAAGCCTAGCCATAGTGATGTGGCTTTTGCCACCCCATGAAATGGTACAAAAATGTACAGAATAAATTTAGAATACTGTGCCTCTGTCTAGTAGTGACACAATGAAGGTCCCCTTATATAATAGAATTAGTTTACTGTACCCCTGTCTAGCAGTGACACAGATGTGACCCCTGGGGTAAACTTACAATCTCCCATCCACTCATCAAGATTTCTCTTGAAGAGAGTCAGTGAGGGGCTCTGCCTAATACGAACTGGGATATTGTTCCAAAGTTCTCTAAGTGTATGAGCATGCCCAGTGTGTCCTTTTATAGTACATGTGGGACTCCATTCCAGGGATTGTTGCACTCAAGTCTAGTTTGTTTTGTGCTACAGCCATACCTTTCAATCTGTTGGTGCAGGATATCTGGATATAGCCTATCAAAATGTGGGGACAATGGGCCATACAGTGATTGTGACAATTTCTCTCAGTAATGTATGGGTTGCTATGGTAACAGGGCATGTTTTAGCAGACATCTGTCATATATGCCATTTGACACTGTCATGTATTGTTTCAGTACCTCGTGACATACCTCCTCAGATCAACACAGTGATTTACCAGAGGAATATAGGATGGATGATGCACACACCAGTTTTATGGGCCAAATGCTATGCATTCTTGCACAATCCAGCCTGTTGAGAGGTGTGCCTACAAGCAATTGACTGCTGGTGCTGTGGAAATGGTCCAGCACCTTGGTGATATATTACAATGGTGGAATCTCTGTGCATTCATGTTCTGGCCTGGTCTGATTTCCAGTCCACAGCTGGGTTATATAAGTCAGACAGGATCAGGGTTACAGGCAGACTCTAGATAGATTTGTAGGGGATAGGATATGTGGGGGGGGTGTCCTGGGCAAATATGTTTGCCTATTGCTACCAGTACATTGCATTGTGTTCTCCTCAATGGTTGACTGCACCTGGAGGGTCTTGTGTGTGTCAGACTGTTTGACCAGTCTGGAGGTGTGTGTTTTTCACACATATATGTAGGGCCTGCCTCATTTTGTTTGGAATGCCACATGTTAGGGTCAGAATGTTGCATAGGATGAGTGATCAGGGAGGGGTGTGTTACTCCCCATGGCTGTGGCCCAGGGTTGTGTGGGTGCAGACATATCACTATCTTCAAGGGATAGACCTGCCTGCAGTGCATGAATTCTCATGTTTAAACTCCTATCCCTGCCTGTCGACTTTACAGGGTATCACAGAATGTCCACACCCATGACTCATATATCTTGTTGGTTACCCAAACAAGTGTGGTTTTCAAGCAAAAGTGTTTTTCAAGTCACTCAGGGTTGAAGTCAGATATTACTGAAGTTGATATTGCAGTTTCAGACTTCATACCCATCAGACATTCCATGCTAATACAAATGATTCCATCAACTTTATAACATTATTTGAGCAGGATTTCACAGGTGTCCTTCTCTTTGGACCTTCATCACCTCATTATTCATGGCTTTGTCCAGATATCTGGTCCCTGAGGCTGGCAGGTTTGATCCTAGCAGTTATTAGCATGACCTTTCTTTGCATTTTGTGGACTGTATTATATTGGTGTTATGGACCCTATGACACTCCCTAAGAGGGCACTGTGGATGAGGCATATGCATTTGCCAGAGGCCTGTAGGCCAGGTGTGACAGATGCAGGCCATCTGTAGTAAAGCAGTGCATTCTGATGATCATATGTTCCCAGGCTACCGGCAAGAGACACCCCTCATATATTCCCAGGCTGCCGGCAGGAGACACCCCTGGGATGGGGTCACCAGTAAGTTGACTGTGGGTATTACTGAGAATTGCTTTCTGCTACTATTGCACCATCACTCTGGGTGAAAGCTGGATGCTGCTTAAGGCTAGGAACATGTTACTGCATTTCTATGGGACTAAGGTGGTTGACGGAACTGTACACAATACACATCTGCATAGACTGTGTTGATATTTGCTTAACATGTTGGTCCCATTAAGCATAGTAGTGTGCCCTATCTTTCAGACTACAGGCATAACAGTATCAACCACAGGTCAGATTGTTCTGGCATAGACATTTGTAGTTTCAGACTTCTTACCTTTCAAAGCCATACTGCCACTGCCAGACTTGCTGTGATATCACTGTGTAAAAGTCTGTGGGTGGGGATTTCATGGATGTCGCCATGTGGGGGCCTTTGCCAGGCATTCCTGTATTGTTTTCTATAGCTGATCTACTGTGTTGGGTTGGCAGTGGGTATGGTACCCCCACTTTGACATCCATGCATGTGACCTATGACCACCCCAGTTATTTGGCTTACCACATATACTGCAGTGATATTTGTCAACTTGGGTGGTACTGCATGGTATGGGTAGGGCAGTACTGGGGATACACTTCCTGCTGTCCCACAGAGCTGTCAGTTGTCTGCTGCTATCCCAGTTAACCACCCCATCCCTTACATGCTTGATCAATACCGTATATATGCTATCAGAAAATTCCACTCCATTAGTTTATTTTGTTACAGAGACTGGCTTACCTTGTGCCTGCAGCTGTTGTGAGGGTGGTGCTTAATGGATGGCTATGTTGGATGCACGCAATACACTCCCTATACATGGTCAAGTATAGGTGGTGTGATATTTGGCATCCATTTTACTCTGTGTGCGAGTTAGAGAGAGAGAGAGATCAGTCCCTGGGGCCCTATAGTGTCAGTGTATGTGCTATGCGTTGCCTCTTTGCCAAGGCCAGGGCATGCTCGGCATGCCTCCATCTGCCAACAGGGGCAGGCTCAGGATGTTCCTCCTCCAAGTCATTCTGTGCCTATGGAGGCCTTGGCAATGGTGAGGGGCTGTGTGGCCCTTCCCCATTTTGTTCCTGCTGCAGCTGTTTTTGCAGGATCATATTGTGTAGCATGGCACATATTATGAACATGTGTGCACGTGTGGCTGGAGAGTACTGCAAGGCTCCACCGGATATGTCAAGGCAGTGGATCCATGACTTGAGCATCCCAAACACCTGCTCTATAATGATCCTGGTTTGTGTATGTGCCTCATTATGGTGTTCTTGTGTGGGTGTGAGTGCATTTCTGATGGGTGTCATCAGCCACGGCTCCAGTGCATAGCCAGCATCCCTCACCAGCTGGTCATATGGGATGTCCCCACTGGCAAACGCCCGGTACAGCTGTGACAAATGCCAGATGTGGGAGTCTTGATAGCTTCCAGGGCTACCAGCACAAATGTTCATGATAATGCCTGGGCATTGCACATGACCTGGCAGGTGATGGAGGGGAAGCCCTTGCAGTTTCTGTAGACCCTACCCCGCTCACTAGGTGGTGCTTTGATGTGACTGTGCATGCAGTCTGTGGCACTCAGTACCTCTGGGAAGTCTGCTACATGGTGGAAGAGACGTATATTGCTGGTCCTCTCTTCACGGGTGCTGGGGAAGTAAATGTGCTCAGCGGCATGTGGTTGCACGGCATCCAGGAACTGGTGAAGTATCCTGGACGTAGATGCCTGTGAGACCCCTATGATATCCCCAGTTGGTCTTTGGAAAGTACCTGCAGCTAGTATTCTTAAGGCTACACATACCTTGGTATCCACTGGGATGGGTTCTCCTCTGTTGATTCTGGCTCTGAGGCGAGGCTGGCACAGCTCAACAAGTTGCTGAAGTATGTCCCTGTCCACCCTATATCGCTCTACTATCTCCAGATCATGTAGCCCCTGATAGGTCACCCTGGGTCTGAACACTCTTCGCCTCCTGCTCCTCAGTCTGAGTTGGTTGTCAGCATTTTCCTACTCACCACCCATAGTCTCTAGTACATACTGATAGATCAAAGTAACAGCAGCCCCTAACATGTTTTGTTAGATTTGTCAGTTTAAAATTCCCCCAAATGTGTACACCAGTGGTGTAGAGTTTGTAGGATAAAACAGACTGACAGGTGTTTGCATAGTTTATAGTAGTGTGTTGGGCTACTGCCCATGTAATTGGCTGATTCTGATACATTCCACCTGCCACCTATGCTTGTTCTCCTTGATTGCCTTCCTTCTGCAGTTTCCCTTTCCGATTTCCTCACCATTTAAGCCCTGATGCTCGCTGCACATTCCCGGTGCTCAAATGTTAAAAGTTCTGCTATCCCCTGTGTTTTTTTTTTGTTTGTTTTTTTTCTGTGTGTGTTGCACGCTGCACACACCCGTTTAGCTAAAGTAAACAGTTTTAAGCAGAACTGGCCCTTCCTAGATGCAAACACGCTCTGGATTTCATGGAATAGGGAAATACAGCCTCGGACACACCTCCTGCCTTAGCTGTGCTTAGCTAAGGGCAAACACGGGCCACTGAGCTCCAATGTTCTTACAGAAATCATGACACACACACCCTTATCATGTCAGCTGCTCCTCCTGTCTACAACATGGTGTTGGAGCACCTACATGGTTAGGTGCAGTGTGACACTTAGAAGAAATTTGTGATTCAGTATAAATCCCCTCATTTGCATACACCACTGCCTTACTCTTGAGTTACCACACTTACACTAAGCCTTTCCCCTTAGCAACCACTATTTCCTGGTATTGTTTTCATTCTGCATGCCATTGGCTATTATGGCAAAATGCAGATTTCTCTCAAACTTGATTTTTTTTTCCTTTTTTTGTATTTACGGCACAATCCCATTTGCATGCTGCTGCCCTATACTTAAATGGCCGAGATCAGACAAAAAAAACTTTTATTTAAAAAAAATATATATTTTTATCTATTTACATATATTTGGTCATTGTCATGCCTAATACATGGAATACATGCTTTATTTGAGGCTGTCATGCCTCCGTTTTCTTATTTGCAGAAATGTATTCAGCTAGTAACTGAATACATTTCTTCAGGTTACACTATTCCTGCACGAACACCTGCCTGCTTGCTGAATCACCAAGAAATGAAGTAATTAACAAAAGGCAGTGGTGTCCGTGCAGGAATAGTGTAGGTGCGCTCATGCACATCCCGGGAGTCCTTTGCTGAATTGCTTGGCGGACATATTGCGTGCAGCAGCTCCTGCACTATTCCTGCACATTGTGCAAGGCTTCCTGAATCCTGGGGATGAAGTTTCTGACATTTCAACATAAACAGTTTCTTCCTCTTAACTATTATTGCATTTTGCTTCTTCCTGTCTCTTGCAGTCTTTTTGTTCTTTTGTAGAATTTATTCAAATCAATCTTAGTAAAACATTTTCTATATTATTTCATTCTTTTTTCTCTTATAGCTTTCTTTTCTTGCTCATTCATTCCTTTGTATGGCTCTACCAAATAATTTCTACCATTATCTTTCTTCTGTTTGTGAAATGTACTTGTACCTACTTTCCAAAATTTACTTTTTCAAATAAATTCATCACTGTCACTAATGCCATACACACTTTTTTCTTTTCCCAGTTTTCTTTTCATTCCATACACATACACGCACACACACAAACACAGATATATATATATATATATATATATATATATATATATATATGGATCTAGGACTTGTGCATGAATGTGCAAAGTCCCAAATCCATAATCACTGAACATATATTAACGAAAGCGCTTTCACCGAAAAAGCGCTTTTGTTAATATATGTTAAAAAAAAAGAAACAAATCTAAGTTTATGCAGGGGGGGTTTCGCACCCCTGCAACCCCCACACCCCCTACTTTAATATTCTCACTCCGAGACCACACTACAGTGAGGAAAAGGGAATTTTCCCTTATCCACACCATAGTGCGGTCTCGCAAACAGGCATATTTACGCAAAAATGCTTCTTCAGTGAAAAGCACTTTTGCGCAAGTATGCCAAACCGAAATTAGTTCCTGTGATTTTTGTCTTTGGGGATTTATATGGATCCTATATATATATATATATATATATATATATATATATATATATAAATATATATATATATATATATATATATATATATATATATATATATATATATATATATATATATATATATATATATATACACACACACACACACACACACACACACACACACACACACACACACACACACACACACACACATACGGTTCCCTTTTATAATCTCAAAATACTGAAATCTCGAATTTCAGTATCCTGAGACCATAAAGGCAAATTTTTAGAATAGCGAAAGTGCATAATCGCAAATTCGAATATCTTGAATTTGCGGTTATGGCTTTACGCTTCTTTACTTGCAGTGTTTTGTGTGGATGGTGTACGGTGTCTTGTGTGGATGTAGGTGCGATTTAAGGTAAGTGAGTGTTTTGTAAGGGTTTCGGGTAAGAGTTTGAATGTATGTGAGTGTGTTTGTAAGTTGTACGTGTAGGTTAGGGTAGGTAGGGTTAGGATAGGCAGATGAATTTATGAATGTGCAAGTGTTGAATGTGTTGGTATTTGTATGTGTGTGTGTGTGTGTGTGTGTGTGTGTGTGTGTGTGTGTGTGTGTGTGTGTGTGTGTGTGTGTGTGTGTGTGTGTGTATGTGTGTGTGTTTGTGTCTATGTGTGTGTGTGTGAGGTACTTTAGAATGTTTGGGTGTGAGTTTGCTGTCTTTTCCTGTTTGTGCTATCTCAGAGTTAGTATACATAAGTAGGGGGAGTGGGATGTACAGGGGGGCTTGCCCCCCTGTTTATATGTAGTGTAGGTGTGTTGGTTTATATTGTTGTGTTTGTGAATGTTTTGTTGTTTGATTTTTGTAGTGTGGGTAGGATAGTGTATGTGTTGTGTGGTGCATGGTGTGTGTATGTTTGCGATTTTGTATTTCTCGATTTTGGGGTTTCGGGATTTTGAACATTCGCCTTTATGGTTTCGAGATACTGAAATTCAAGATTTCAGTATTTTGAGATTATAAAGGGGAACCAGACATACATACATACAGCACACTTTCATATCTTTACTCAGTGTCTCATTTTCTTCATACTTCATTTCATTCTCTTGCTTTTTTTTACTAGTTTTCTGCTGAATTCAGATCTCTATCTCCCTCTATCACCGTATCTACCCTGGTGCTCCGCATTATGAGATACCATGGCATGCCCATTCCAAGGGCAGACCCCAGGTAAAACAGCCTCACAGCCTCATAACTATACTGTCTGCAGAATCCTTTTGTGTTATCTAGAAGAGCAAGAGAGCCAGGATCATCATTTTTTTGTCCAGCTGGGTTTACCTATAAGCCCTAGTCTTATCCCACCATGTGGATGTCATGTTAGGCTGGACAGACCACAAGGTATAACTAAGAGTATATGCCTCCCACCTAGATTCATGGGATGGTCACATCTGCTCTGTCCTATCATCACCAACCCTGAATCATTTCTCTAAACTCTGGCTTCTACAAGAGCTCCACTAGAGAGACAACAGGCATGGTCTCTCCCTCCAGGGTAGGCACATCCATCCTTCATTTTCCCACCATCAGCTGACAGAGCTTCTTATTGAGCTTGGGTAACCTAGGTGGTTGTTGGGCTTCATCCTGCTGCACCAGTTAGCTGGCTATTCTTCAACTTTTTAACATCCAAACTACAAGCAAGGACCTAAAACAATTTTGGATTAACCCAAACATCTTTCTTCTTTTGTATTTTGCAAAATCCCTCTGTTAGTTGGGATTAATCTAGACCTCCATACGATTCCAAAGATCATCATCATCATCATCATCCACTATCTTTTTCCCATTTTTTTCTACATGGGGTCAGGACAGGGTGCCAACTGCCAGTCTCCTACCTTCACTGACATCATACCTGACTGTTGCAAGTCTTCTCTCACACAATTCATCCATCTCTTTGTGGGATGCCCTTGTTTCCTCTTGTCTTCTTCCTGTATCTCTCAAATCTTATTCATCAGATTGTCTTCTGCATTCCAGTCCATGTGATTAAACCACCATAATCTGTTCTTTTTAACCTTCTCTGTAATTGGAGCTACTTCATCTTCTGCTCTTATTTGCACTTTTCTCCATCTGTCTCACAGTATGCATTCTACCACCCATCTCAGGCACTATATCTCTACCACCTCTAGCTTTCTCAACCACTGTGTTTTCATCTTCCAAGTTCCTGTACCATACAGTAGTACTGGTCTCACCACTGTTTTGTACATCTTTCTTTTCAGCTTCTATGGCATTCTTTAGTCATACACTACCATTGACACTGTGCCAGTTGGCTGTAGCCCCTCTAATACTAGGTTTTACCTCCTCATTCAAACTCCCCTTCTCCTCAACTGCCCCTCACATGTCCATGAAGCTGTTAACTTGTTCCACTATTTCCCCTGTATCTCAATTCTCAGCTTCTTTTGCTTCCCCCCATTTGCTGCCATTATAACTGTCTTATCTGTACTCAGGTTCACCCCTTGTGCCTTCAGTTTTGTATTCCATTCCTCCATTCTTTTCTGAAGTCCTTGCTCATAGTCTGCCTGTAATGCCATATCATCTGCATTCGGCATCTTTGCTGATCTGTCCCCACCGACCTGTTTGCTAATGTAGTCTATGATCAGTATGAACAGCAGTGAGCTCAGAGCTAAATGTCTTATGTACACCCACACCCACATGGAACTCTTCTGTGAACACAGTTCATTCTTGTCTCATTGGATCCATCTACATAATCTGCACTAATTTTATCAGTGCTTCTGGGACTTTGAACCATTGTAGAACTGCCCAGATGAGCTTTCTTGGGACCTTGTCATATGCTTTCTCCAAGTCTCAGAATGCCCAGTTGGACTCTTTCGTCATCTCGAGCTTCTTCTCAACTATCTGTCTCACTAAAAATATAGGGTCAGTTGTACTGCATCCTGAACTGTTTGTCTCCCATCTTACTTTCTACTCCTCTTCATATTTATTTATCAATCACCCTCTCTAGAACTTTCAAGCAATGTAATGGGAGTTTGCTACCTCTGTACTGCCCACAGTTGTAGATCTTCCCTTTGTTCTTGTACACTGGCATTAATAGGCTTAATCTCCAGTCATCTGGGATACACCTTTCTCCCCATACTGCTATGAGTACCCTCAGGTGCCATTTCTTCCCTAACTCACTCAACATTGGGATCTTATCTGCTGTGACCTCATCTGAGCTTGCTGCTTTTCTTGATTTCATTTTTCTTTGTGTTGTTCTTACTTCTTCTATGGTGGGGTCCTCCTCTTCTTTCACTGTAGGCTGTGTCTGGGGCAGTACAGATTTTGTGGGCTTTTCTTCCTTCAGAAGCTGCTGGAAGTACTCCTTCTATCTGCCTTTGATGACCTGTGGACTGGTAAGCAGGTTATTGCTGGCATCATCTGTGAAGGGCATCTGATGACTATCTTCTTTATTGATCTGTCTTTGTCTTCAACCTGATACAGTTTCTCGGTGACATCTACTGAGTCACTTTCCAAAAACTGTGTAGAGTGCCTCTAATGCCATGCTCTTTGCTATTGCAACTGCTCACTTAGCTTCTAATCAACCAGTATTCCTTCTTAGCCCTCTATGTTTTTTTTTGCGCGCCCACTTTTTCCTGCACTCCTTTCTTTTGAAGACTTCCTGGACTTCTGCATTCTACAAATAGCTTTCTTTATGTACCTTATTTCCATACTTGGCTCAGCCACATATCTGTTCTATAGTCTTCTCACATGCTGTTTTAGGGTGCTGGCATTCTTCTTCAACTCTACCTATTTCTTCTTCTTTCTGAGGAGCTGGAGGCCTGCATATTTCCTTAAACTGCTATACTTTCTCTCCAGTAAACTTCCAGATTTTCAGCCTAGTCTCTGTTGACCTCAGAGCCTTTTCTGACCACATCTTGCAGCTGATTGTGGCAACCAGCAGCTTATTCTGTGGGTCAACTGTTTCATGGGGGGGGGGGGTGAATTTGCAATTGCTGATTCTAATCCAGTGCCCTTTCCTTACTAGGAGGAAGTCTACCTGAGCTGCATGGTGGACACTATTTTATGTAATATTGTGACTGTCTCTCTTTCTGAACCATATGTTAGCCACCAACAAGCCATTTACCAGATAGAAGTCTAGAATGGTCTTTCCATTATTCTTGTTGCCTCACTCATGTGGAGCTAGGCACTCCTCATATCCTGTTTGGTCTGTCCTAATATGTATATTCAGGTCCCCCATTATCAACATCGACTCATGGTGTCATACTTTATCAAGCTGACCCTGCAACTTCTGCCAGAATGCACTCTTTTCCTTGCTGTCACAACCCTGCTGTGGGCATAGGCTGAGACTGAATGCCTCATCCTTTCATTGCAGTCTGATTGCAATGAGTCTGTCACTAATTCTGATAACATCCCTCACCTACTTCTGAATCCTCTGCCTTACCACAATTCCCACATTATTTCTAGTCACCTCTCCTGAGTAGGAGACTCTGTATCCCAAGCCAAGTTTCTTAGCTGCACTTCACATCTATCATGCCTCCTGGATGCACAGGATGTCTACCATCTTCCTTACAATTATGTCATTCATGTTTAGCAGGTTGATTGGTTTAATATCCAGCTTTTCCTCAACATAACTATTCCAGGTAACCCAAACTGGGCAACTAGACATCAAACAGCCAGTAGCTTATTGATCCAGGGTTGTTGGGCTTTATGGTGGGCACACACTGGACAATAGGGGCACATAACCCTCCTACCATTAACATGGGTCCCTGGTATAGGTTGGAGCAAACTGAGTCCTCAAACTACTTATTACCATAAATATCCATGCCCATTAATCAATGTAACAAAATCATGTAGAGCCAGTTTCCACACTGCCAAATGGCTAGCCCTGACAAGGTACAGAAGTCTGTGATACACATTATTCTATCTAGTAAATACTGTACTCTGCAGTAGATGCCCAGATAAGTTGGTCTATACAACTCTTTTCCTGACTGGCAGCATCTAGAGTCTGTGCTGCTGCCCATAACTCCATTACTGGGTAGGTTTGAGATGGAAATGCTCTAAATATTTTTGGGAGGTAGGAAGAACCCCACAGTGACAGATGGAGAATATGCAAATTCCATACAGGCATTGGCAGGAGGTCAGGATCGAACCTTGTACATTATACTTGGCAACTGGCACCATCTAGAGTCTGTGCTGCTGCCCATAACCCCATTACTGGGTAGGTTTGAGATGGAAATGCTTTAAATGTTTTTGGGAGGTAGGAAGAACCCCACAGTGACAGATGGAGAATATGCAAATTCCATACAGGCATTGGCAGGAGGTCAGGATCGAACCTTGTACATTATACTTGGCAAAGACCTTAACAATGTGCTGAATGTGTTTAACTTTAAAGAAGGTTTCAAATAATTCCTTCTCCAAAACTACTGGGGGCATATACACACCCCTCCCAGATATCCTATCCATGCTATAATCAAAGTATGTATTGATTGCACTTTCATCCTAAATGATAAGTGAAAAGCTTCCCATAAAATCAGCAGTTTATGTCTTGTGGTAAATCATTCTATTGCTGTAATGCTTTATATTGTTTAGTGCATCTTATCTATAAACCACTGTAATTTCCACAATGAAAAATATACCATCCTTGGTTTTTGACATCCCCAGATGCTTGTACATTTTCTTTACATTTCTGTTAATTTTTAGAGCAATATTTTACAACTCTAGTTCTACTGCTGTTAGCAATTCATTTATATGTTTCTTTGTTTCACGTTAGCCACTTATAACTGTACATCTGCTTCTGTTGGAATTTTTTTTATCCAATTATTATTTCAGGTTTTTATTATCACCAAATCATCTGCATAAAACATTAATAATGACAGTCATGTATCTCCTCTAAATTCCCACTCTGAATTACTTAAAGCCTTTCTACATTTAACTATAACATCATTCCTTATAAACATGAAAATAAACCCCTCTCATAGGGCAACTTAATTTTATCCTTTTATTATGTACTTTATCTTCTAGCAATCCATTCACCAAATCATTTACATATGAATCATAGACTGTTTTCAAAACATTCATCAGTTCACTCCAAATGCAATATGCCTCTGTAATTTTTCATGCTTGATTTTGATTTAAACTGTTGAAGGGTTTAAAAAATCACATGAAACTATTTGTCCCTTTGTATTCTCTTTTTGTATACTATCTATTGTGTCTTTTACTAATATTAACCGTTCTTTAATTTATTTCCCTGGAATTCCATACATTCTGTCATCAACTACTGCTTCTTTTATGACATCATGAACATTTGTTTGCAATAATCTGAGTTTCCTTATGTCATTAGATCTTCAACGGTTCACATTTCTTTTTTTCACCTTTGTCCATATGAACTTAATAATTCCAATACATACTTCATTTTTCTTTTAAACCTTCACAAATCCATTCATTTATTACTTGAATAAAGCATACTTTGTTCTTTCCTCCTTTTATTTATAGAAATAATATCCCATCCTATTTGGACCTGATGTACTATCTGTTACTGTCCTTAACACACACTAATTCAAAGACTGTTATCACCCCTCTAATAATTCTCTCTGCATCCTATTTACCCTTTTCAGGCCAAATCTTACTTTCCCCTATGTGCTCTTCTTTGTACTGATATCTAATATACTGGGTAATGGATTACAACACTCAAAATAGCTTTTTACCTGTTTTACTTTACACTCTTTATCAATCATATCTATAAATTTTACTTCTTTATGATTTTCTTTCTTTACTAAAATTGTATTAAATCTTCTGTTTGTCTTTCAACAACATGCATATCTATACAAGAAATTGTTTTTATACAACCTAATTATTTTTTCAAAAAAATCACTGTAATTGTTCAATAATATATTATATTCTTTTATTTTCTAATTTTCTTCTCAAGTTGAATATTCAGTTATCATATTTAATTAAATGAAATCCATCCCTGTGACCAAGTGACATAAAAAGGTCTCATGATTGCCTGGAACATTCCTATTTTAGCCCTTTTAGATACCTGTTGCATGTATCCCCTATTAATGTCCCAATGTCTTTCCCTTCCTTAATGTCCTCTTTAATCTCTCCAGTAATCGCCCCAACAGCCACATGATCAGTAAAACTGGCAGCTTTACTCCCTCCTTGACTTTCCTTCAAACCATTAGACACAGCACTGCAATGAATGTTCGTCTTTTTATTCCCTTTAATATGTATATACGTATTACCTTTATTTTTTTCCAAAATTAACATCAATACATTTTTATATTCCTTGTATTATTCTTTTGCTTTTCATAAATTAAAGTTAAAACTGCATAAAATTACAATATTCATATTTATAAGAACACATTTTTCTAATAATTTGAATACTCAGTCTTTTGCCTACAGCTCTATATGAATGTACAATAGTGTCACTGTTCTACCTTTAACTCATAAATCACAAATTAACAATCTACCGGTCACCCATACTCCTACATCTAGTACACTAATAGCTGCGTTTTCAACTAACACAGCAAATATGAACAGCTTAACAGTCAAAATGCTAAGAAAACTCTTTTTGCCTATCGTAAAATCTGGCATCAACAACTTCAATTGTATTATGTCACTCAAATAATAGCAATGTGGTTATTTTCATCTTGATATCTTTATATTAGCTGCAAGCATATTTACATTAACTTTTTATTGTTTTTGCATTCTTTTTGATTACATCTAATCTTCATTTCCTAAATGTAACTGTGAATATCTTTATCTTCTTCTGCTGGTGCCCTCAAACTACCATCCCCCCTCTTCAGTTTCTGAAAGTTCAAATCTATTATTTGTTTTCATTTCTTTCCTCAGCATCCATTTCACTATTTTTAAATGCTCTCTCAGTTTTATTTGAACACAATTTTTTTTTTACATTTGGCACTTTCATCACTTCTGCTTGCATACTACCATTGTCAACATTCTGTTCATCATTGCCTACAGTATTGTTTTCTACATTTTAATTTGTCATTGTTCCTTTTATTGACAACATCCACATCAGTATTGTTTTGTAAATGTGGACAATCAACCTTTCCTGCTTTCATTTTTAACTTGCAGATTAACATTATTTTGCAAATGTGGACAAGCAATTGAGATGTTTTCTTTGTACCTTAGTTTCTAAATATTAATGTACAATTTTGTTAGTTGTCTGTCCTGTCTATACTGACAGTACCTATGTTTTATGCAGTATTGTAATAAATATGCCATGTCTCCACAAAAAGTAAGACTTTGGCTACTCCATTTTTTAACATTTACTTTTATACCATTTATCATATTACAGCAGACAAAACAGAAAATATATGTAAAACTTTTACTAACAATGATAATGAAATTTCCCATGCCCTAGTACACAATAGTCTTTTGATAAAATTTTGCTTTACCTTATATACACTTACATTTTTGAGAAGTACTTGTGTGTACATTTTGATTAATATAAATGTTCATTGCCCAGGAAGCAAGAATGTTTCTTCATAAACACATTCATAACATTCATTTTCAGACAGGCAGAAGGCTCAGACATTATCTCATTAAAAAAATCAATCCCCAGGTGCATTAATGATCTGAAATAAGTCACTGTAAGGCTCAAAAGAAATAATGTGTTGTCCCAGTTAATGTGCCTACTAATAAGGTAAGCTTTTTTAACTTCCAGTTTTCACCACTAGAAGCCTTTTCTGCCTCATGTTTGCCTGCATATTCACAGGAGCTGCTCCAGATACTTTTTTAAACAGCTAAACAAATAAAACAGTATTTTTTCAGGTCTCCTGGTATTCTCTTCCAAGCACTCATTTGATGTTAAACTGTTCTGGAACCACTTGCACAGTCATTTGTCACACTCCAAATCTCTAAAGGTGACCATTCTGTAGCTATAGACACAGCTCACCACTACTAAATGTCTACACGTTTTAACACAGCAGCTCCTCACAGCATTTCCTATTAAGTCATCAGCTCACTAGCATGCTCTGGGAACCACAGGCTATTAGATGCAAGCATCTTATTGCATCACCCATCTCTTCTTCAATCTACATTTCAACCAACAAGTTATCAAATAACCCACATTCTGCAAAAGTTCTGGTAATGACTCCTTGATCAGAAGCATTTCTTTTCTTTGGGTTGCTAACTGTTCTCTCCATTGTTCTTCACTGCTTTTGATTGCTTTTCTGTCCCCATCTTTGTGTAAGAGCTTTCTTCTTCTCTATTCAACAAAGAATAGGGGAATTTCTGTGGTGTCCTAGGCAATGTTTCCCATTTGACATGAATCCCTCCTCATGTGTCCTTTGAAAAATAGTCCACAACTAGTGAGACTAACATAGTCAAAAGAAAAGACAAAACAAAGAAATTATTGGTTAAATGTGAAGCAATCCATGCCAGTTGTTATGGAGTTACTAAGCTGTTAATGCTGGGTCCAGTGCTCTTCCTGGTATAACAGCCAACACCAATCTTGTTTGCTGTACATTAGTCAAATGATGCAAACATTATACCAAAGCTAATACATATCCATGTGAAAACTACATTAAATAGGAGCAATGGGAAAGAAGACCGGTCAGTTCACTTCCTCACTCACTGTACATGAATAAAAATAAACATTTGGGAATAATGGTTAGTAAAAAGGAATAAATGGAGATGGATATAGACGTGAGTATTAAGCTACAGTGACACATTAAGCAGGTTGTTTCATTGTTTCATTTCAGTTCTTTCCTGTTACCACAAAAGTGAATATACAAGTGTTGTAGAGCTAATGATAGTTGACCAACATTTAGTTTTTGGCAATTGCTTCATATAATTAAGTTTGAGAAGATGCAATTCTATGAGTAAATACAACGTCTTTTACATGCCTCATAACTACTATCTGAAGCCCCAGCCAGATAGACCCAACTAGTTAAAGCTTCAGTCTTATGAAAAAAATAAAATAAGTATTTTTTTTCCAGTGGAACAAGCTCCCTTACACTATGTAGAATTGCTGTCATGTTCTATTCATGCTGAGAGAGAGAAGAGACACATCAGAGAACTGGGAAAAGTGTGGTCTATATTACAAACCCAAATGCTTACCTTATCGAATCCCTAAATGTCGACCCGTCCTTATCGAAACTCAAAAACATTGAACGTCCAGAAGAGCGAAACTGGAAACATTGAATCATCATGGTTGGCCTTCTGCGATATAGCTCCATAAGGTAAGTGTGCGATAGTTACGCACCTTAGCTTTAGGGTGTGGGTTAAGTTAAGTGCATACATGGTGGTAAATGTAAGATTTAGTGTAGGGTTAGAAGTAGGGTTTAGTTTAGGGTTAGAAGTAGGGTTTTTTGGTTAGTGTATGTATGTGGTTTATTTAGTTTGTTTGTGTAGGTAGTATGTACTGGGCGGTGGGGTGGGACAAGTATGATAGTTTGAAGTTTTGAATTTCGCGGTTTAGGGCATTTGGTGTTTATGTGGTTCAATGAGCAGGGGTCGAAGTTTAGGGATTTGATAAGCTAAGCGTTCGAGTTTATAAAATAGACCCAAAAAATTGCATGGTAAAATGCCAGAATGTCTGATACAGTCGCATGCATGCACTTCTTCCCTTAGTCGTATGACAGGTAGAAGGCAAGTGTGTGTTTCCTCTGAAAAAGTTACTATACTTATATAGAAAATGGCATAGTTATATACAGGGGCATAGCAGCCAGTGTGCAGGCACAATGAGAAGGCGCAACATAACTCCCACCCCATGAAAGGTTCCTGCAGTAGTCAACATAATATCCAGATAATATATTAATTTACATGCCATCACCATATCCATGTGACACTGAGGAGCCACACAGCAGTGGGCACATACTACCTTAGATGTCAATCACAAATACCTGCCAGTAAAAACAAGAGTCCTCAGCACGAAACGGGAAAAAACGGTACTATTTATTTATTTATTTTTCTTTTATTGCATTTGTTTACTGGGAATGTTCACTGGGCCGAAAACAGTCCATTTCCAGTGGAGGGCTGGGGAGAAAATCTCCGACAAGAACATAGATACATAAAAAAAATTAAACATTAATTGGTACAGAAGTAGAAACAGTGTTACACATAGTGATTACAGTAATATATACAGAGTATATACATAAAAGCAAGAATTTAGTTGGTTTGATTACAGTAATATGTACAGAATAGATACATAAAAGCAGGAATCTAGTTGGTTTCATTACAGTAATATACACAGAATATATACATAAAAGCAGAAATTTAGCTGGATGCCAGATGAATTCAATCAGAGAGGTATAAACAGAGATATATTAATCAACACTATTATACCAGTATCAACACGTGATGAAAAAATAATAAATATGGAGAAAATAACTTTAGTCAGTAATAGCAAAAAGCATAGAAATGTAGTTATCATGTAAGGAGAAGGAAGAGGTTAGGTTATAGAGTAGGTATAGCCAGGAAGAGTTGAGATGATTTTTCAGTATTTGTTTGAAGGTGGTGGTGCTGCCTGTGTTTCTTATAGAAGATGGAAGTGAGTTCCATAGTTTGGCAATGGTGAAGGAGTAGAGGAGTTGACCAGCAGATAAGGTGGGCTTTTCTACTTTTAGAAGTAGATGATTTTCAGATCTTAGCTGCTTGCTAGGTTGGTATTTGGCAAGTAGAGTTGAGAGAGGAGGACAGTCTGTGGTTCTCTAGATTATTTTGTGCACTGTAATTAGTTGGGTGAATGAGAGATGATGGGGAAGTTCCAGCTAGACTAATTCTTTCAGTGAGTTACAGTGGTGGGATGAGAATTTGGCCTTGGTGGCAAATTTGGCTATTCTGTTGGAACACATATCAAGTTGATATTTTGTAGAATTTTGTATATTAGTGAGAAGAGGGGCACCATAAAGGAGAGAGGGTAATAAAAAGGTGGTTGCAAGTGTTTGTCTAGTAGAGAGGCATACCATTCACTTACAATACCATTCAGGGTGATGCTGCCTGACATCTGCTTCCATTGCATGGAGGTCATCATGGTTGTGGTGCGCAGGTCAATCTATGTTCTCTTATCCTAATAATGTCTGTGTATGACGACAACTATTCAGCCAAGACATAGCAGGTATCAACTATTTAGAAAGTACAGTCAGAGGGACTTGGTAGGCATGCCCAGAAATGACTGCAGGAGGGCTAGAGTATAATCTTTCTCTCTTTCTTGCAGCATGCAGGTGCTTTCTGGTGGGCATTGCCCGAAGCTGCCATTCTCCTGAATCTTATCTGAAAATGGTGTCACTTTCATGAGGAATAAAATAGTTACCTGCAAATCATGCTTTCTGTGCAGTTTCTGGATCACAGGTAGTGCAACATGTAGCTGCAATGTAGGCAGCATGAGTACTTGTGCAGCTCACCAGCATGATTGGGCAACTACAGGCTGTTAGAGGCAAAGAATCTGCAGCAAGCTGTGTTATAAGTCATAAATGTATGGTAGAAAAATAAATGATTTGTAGACATTTATGTAGCATGTTCTAATTTGCTTACATCTCACACATGCATATATAAGACTGCACTGTTATCAAGGAGCTCCCCTATTTTATATGCTAGTTCACACAATCTGGATGCTATTTTGAATATTTGGGTAACAGTAAAAAGAGGAATAGCAGCAGTATCTTGACCCATAGACCACCTTCAGGAAACATAAGATACTCTATCAGTATATGGAAAGCAGTTTTTATTTCTTAAGGATGCATACCACTGCACTTCAATTCTCATTACAAAAGATTAGCAGTAGGAATATGTGTGCCTACATGAGTATATTATAGATTGACAGTTTTAGCAATGCAGTATCCCACAATATCATGAAACCTGTCCCTGTATTTGTGTGTCACTACATATGGTGAAAGTGTTGTTTGTCTAGTCTGTGTGATGGCCTGTGGAGGTAAGCATGTCAGACCTATGCCTGTACATATGTATTCTGAAACTATACTAAGGTAGGGTGTGTTGCTTGTCTAGTCTGTGCGATGGCCTGTGGAAGTAAGCATGTCAGACCTATGCCTGTACATATGTATTCTGAAACTATACTAAGGTAGGGTGTGTCACGAGTGCTTACCAAGGTGTCCACTTAATGCTGGCAATGGGATTGACTGTCTTACCCATTCCACACCTGCATGTCTAACAAACAAGATGGTCCCTTCTTGTGTATATTTCTACCAATATGTGGCAAACATGCCTGCTGTATGTGTATCCATATTTGTCCCAACATATGTCATACAGCATCCATCTCTAGTCCTCCCTGTGAACATAGCATGATGTCACTTGTTTAAACCTTTTGACTGCAGCTGTCATTCTACAGTTCTGAATAGTGTGCAGGGTATAGCTCCATTCCATGCATTCAATGGTGTCTGCATGTATATCTACTGTATGTGCATCCATATTTGTCCCTACCTGTGACATATAGCATATAAAGCTAGGGCTCCCCGTGAATATGGCTTCCAATTATGAGGTAATGCCTTTGTCCCTCTACTTAATCTATATCTATTAAGCAATAGATGAATACAGATAGAGATTACTCTATAGCTGTTGTGATGTCCCCAGTATGTGACAGTAATCAAGGAGCCTGAATCCTCACCACTGACACTGAAGAGGGATGTTCACTTGGAACAAATATTAATATGCCAGGTATTTCTAAATATAGTTCTCTGCATCAAGCACAATTTCCCTTAAGAGCACACAGGAACATAGTCAGTCTGGGGGCTGTTTCCTCTACCTCTAGATCCCCAATAAGACTCCCCACTGGCACAGCTATAGAGTTGAGTCTTCAGCCAAGTGTCCAAGCCAAGTCCTCCACCACTCTTTCTGTGAAACCAGTGCTACATGTCCCTGCTCCAAGCAGCTGTCTCACACACACACACACACACACACACACACACACACACACACACACACACACACACGGGAAAGGCTGGCACAGATTTACTAGCTATGCCCCTTCTCCCCAGACTATAAGGTAGTTACACTGCCACCAGACACCCCAAAGCCAGCTAGTCTAAGCATCTTACAAGGATACCCAATTATACTAGGTGAAATTAATATTAATACAAATTACACTGTTTGGCCAATGCAATAATGTCTTCAGGAGTGGCCACAGTGTCACCAAATAGATGTAAGTCCTCTCAGAATTTAACACATTATATAAATAAATAAATATATTTAATAAAAATAATAAAATTACATGAAAATTCTAAATATCTATTTACAATAAACACTAGAGTTACAATCACAGGAAATATTAAAATAACACAGATAAATAGATTTATACAGATACAGAAAAATAGTACTTAACTAATCTCACTATATTTTTCTGACTGATCTTAAGAATTACTATTCCCTGGTTCATTTACTAGAGAAAGGCAACTTAAAGTAGGTGAGAGGTCCCTCCTTGTCAGGTTCCAAAAACAGAGTGCTCTGAGACTTCAGTCTCATCTAGTATTAAAATATCATTTTAGTGATGGATTACAGAAAGACATCACATACATCTGGTCATCTGACTTCTGGTCCCCATGCTACCTCCCTGGCTTGAAGCTGCCATGATTAGCACATATGTGTCAATAATATCATACAAAGAACTTGCTAAGATCTGTTGCAGGTTCTATAAGTCATAAAACCATAAAACACGTCCACTCTTCCAGAGTAGTAATTATTTCTGTTCTTGAGACAATATAGAGGGCTTCCTAGTACTTGTTTTCCTAGACATTTTGTCTCTGGCTGTAATCAGAACTGTAAGATACAAATTTTGCAGCTTAAATTAAGCAATTTAATTTCTTACTATGTTTCAGAGTTAGCTGGACTGAGATTAACCTCTTCTCTTCCAGTATTCTCTGTTAAACCATATATATTTAATCGGTTACAATACAGTCAGGACCCACTGTTGGTACATTTTTAACACAAGCAGCTTTACAAATACATCTTCAACAGAAACATCTGTACAAATCAGTTTGATATACAATTGACATATAATTCTTTACCAAATTCCAGCTAGCTGTGCTGGCATATGTTACACATCCACTGCCCTACTTCTCCTGGCATAGCTGGCAATACCTGAGATCATCACATCTCTCCCTCCTTTGAAGACTCAAAGCTAGTTTTTCAAGTGACCTTTGAGAAATGTTGCTTGGCAGGAATGAGCATATCTGGGAATACATTAACCCATACCCTGTCTTGATAACCCATCTGTATTGGCATTGCTGAACCCACTATGATGCTGTACTGTAATATCATACGCCTGCAACCCTAGGCTCCAACTTAATAACTCAGCATTTTGCTGGCTGGCTCAATATAGCCATAGATCCCCCTCAGACTCCTTCTGCCACCTACTGCAAATACTTAGCACAAGGGCCTCCCTGTCATGGTAATGCTTCATCATGTTAACATGGCACAATTTGTTCCTCTGTCACCTGCCTAGCAGTTCTACCATGTAGTTAACATCATTGACCTTAATTACCACTTTAAAGGGTTCCTTCCAAGCTGTCTGCAGCTTATTGTGTCTAACAGGGATGAGAACCATAACCTGGTGTCTCACAACATACTCTCTTACTTGAGCATTCCTGTCATACCAATCCAATAAAATGCACTGGAACAGGATACTGGATGACAATGGTTTTAATAAAAAACACACATATTAAGCGCTTTCATCTACACAATAATGAGACCTCATTAGAATACATAATTACACTCCATCACTCTATTTAAATATCATCCCAAACAACCCAGTAGGTTGATTATGCAAATGACCTGCCCATTTTTCATTTAATATTAATGATATAAAAGTGAAATCACATAAAAATTCACATTAAAAAATAAACAATTAGAAGAATGTTGTATTATATACTAGATTTCTAGATGACTTGTTTTTCATATGGTATGGTTCCAGTGATGATATCCCAGTATTTCTGGATTATTTAAACTGTACTACACATTATTTGGAATTTATATATATATATATATATATATATATATATATATATATATATATATATATATATATATATATATATAATGCACAACGCATTAATTATTTGGACATTACTATATCACATTATGAGAATGGATTCAGGTCCAACACTTACCGCAAAGAGACTTTTTGTAACTCTTATTTACATTTTTTCAGTAACCACCCTTTAACGCAGAAGAAAAGTCTGATTAAAGGTCAGGCTATCCATGTGGCTAGGATGACTTCCATTTTCATGATGTGAAGGATGAATTGGACAAGGTGGGGGAAATGAAATAAAAAACACAAAATCACCAGCACATCACCAAAACATCTTCTTTTATTCAGTTAGCGATCTGGTACCTCAGCCTTTCGCCTTCATGGATCACAAAACATTCATATTTTAAGCTAGTTAATATACTTATTCATCCTAATTAACACAGACAACTTACATTCAATAATTGATTCATATTAACCATTTAAAGTGACACAGTACATATTACATAAATTAAATTCACTATTCCATCAGTGTTTCACTACAAAAAATTAAATATAAATATAAAGGTAAATAAATAATTATTTACTATTGAATGTTGGATAATACGATTATTATTAGTTGTTAAATACCCAATTCCTGATTCAAATCAAAGGGCTTCAAAGTTTTAAACTTTAAGATCATTCTAGTTTCTAATTCAAGTAATTTATTAGTATAGTTCCCCCCCCTCTAGTTAAAAGAGGCTTACCAAGTACGCAAAATTTTAAACTGCTAGGGTGGGGGAAATGTTCTACCTGAGAGGTTACCCTGAGGAACTAGTTGATCGGATTCTACAGGAGGTCCACCACAATTGGGACCACAAATATAAACCATTGCTAGGTGTTGGGTTGAACACTGGTAGATCTGAAATTAATGGTAATGTTCAGAAATTTGAAAACGCCTGCGTATTGCAGTATAATTATTTGTCTGGTGATATAAGAAATCTTATTAGAAAGAGTTGGAACATTTTTAAGGTAAATCCAGAAATACATGAGTTATTAGGTAAAGAACCAGTGTTTATTAATAAAACAGGTACCAATTTTAAACAGCTGTTGGAATACAAAACAAGGATCAAGGAGGATGAAAGAAAGGGGACTAACCCCTGTGGACATTGTATGCAGTGCACATATATTAATAAGGCATCACATACAACATTAAGGAATGTTATGAAGAAATACATTAGATTCCAATCTGGTAACTGTGGCACTAAACAGGTGATATATCTTGCGATATGTGGCAGGTGTGAAAGTTATTATGTGGGTGAGATGGAACGGGCATTGAGGAATAGAATTTACAAACATGTTTGCGATATTAATAATAAAAAAGAGAGTAATGCCCTATACAAACATTCCTTAGTGTGTGAGTGGTTTAGTGAATTTGTTTTTAGTATTTTGGATACTATTGTAATAGATCAGAGAGAGTGTAATTGGAAGAATGGTTTGATGAAGAAAGAGATGCAGTGGCAGTTGAGACTGGGTGCTAATTTTCCCCCAGGTTTAAACAAAGTAATTTCTGTATTGCCGATATTCCAGGAAAAAGCTGAGAAATGTTAGAGGTCTATTTAAACCATTGTATGTATATTTATTATTGTATATAATTTATTTTGCTGATTTTTATGTCATATTCAGTTTGTTTGGTGTTTTGAGCATTTTATCCTATTTTTCAATGTGTATTTTTTTAATGTAATTTTTTATGTGATTTCATGTTTATATAATTAATATTACGTGAAAAATAGGCAGGTCATTTGCATCATCAACCTATTGGGTTGTTTGGGATGATATTTAAAGAGAGTGCAGGAGTGTAATTATGTATTCTGATGAAGTCTCTTTATTGTGGAGACAGAAATGCTTAATACATGTGTTTTTTATTAAAACCATTTTCATCCAGTATCCTATTCCAGTGTGTTTTATTGTATTAGTTATTGTTTGTGGTGGGGCTGATTTTCTCTGTGATTCCTGTCATACCAGACCCTTTTCTGCTGTTGGACTCCTGGCAGGTTCTCCTGAGCCAAGCCCATAAGCTCCTTAAGCCATGTTCTGAGGTTAAGGACATATGCCACAACAGACTGCTTGTGGGATTCACACTCACCCTCCCACAAATTAAATCTAAAGGCTCCCTCACCCTATGCCCGTACAGCAAATCAAAGTGTGAAAAACCTGTGGATTCCTGGGGTAACTCTCTGTATGCAAACTGCAGATGGGGCAAATATTTGTCCCACTCTCACTTGAATTGGTCTGCAAATGCTCATAGCATGGTCTTTAGTGTAGAGTTTGACCTCTCCACAAGACCATTAGTCTGGAGATGGTAGGGGTGGTCTTTATGTGGTTCAGCCCACAGCACTTCCACAGATAAGCCAACAATTTTGACATAAAATTGGCACCTCTGTCAGCCAGTATTTCTCCCAGGAAACTGAAAATCTCTAACAAAACATTTGCCACCTTCTCTACCTCAATGTAGGACAGAGCCACCACCTCAGGATACCTAACAACATTGTCTATTACCACCAGGATATACTTCTTCCCTGTGGAACTTGGAGTACTCAGAGGCCCCACAATATCCATAGCTACCTTGTGAAATGGCTTCTCAGTCACAGGCAAAGGCATCAAAAGAGATTTGACCTTGTGTCCTGCCTTGCCTGCATTTTGGCACTGCTCACAGGTCCTGCATTATCCTGTTAGAACCTTTGCAATCCCAGGCCAATACAAGTTCTGCATACTATGTCTTTTGGTATGCTTCATGCCTATATTACCTGCAAAAAAGAATGTCATGGGCTATGGCTAGAAGTGCCAGATGGTAGGCTCTGGGCACTACCAACTGCTGTATTAACTCACCCTCTAGCCCTCCCTCCAGGGTCCAGTCTTTATGCAGTAACCCTTTGTTCCAGTATACAGACTCCCCTTTTCCTTAAGAATCAGATGTTTCCCTAGCTACCTCCATCAATCCTCTTAGTGTAGAGTCCAAGAGTTGAGCCTGTCTCAACTCTGTTGTTGTATCTCTTTCCAGCTCTCAATTGACAGAAAGTCTGGCATTCTCTGATAGCAGTGTCTCATTCCCAGCCTGGGAACTACCACTCACCTCTGTCCTTGCAGTCACTCTGTCCAAGGAAACATTAGTACCTACCTGCAGCTGAAGCTCACCTTTAGGTTCACTACTACAGGGTAGCTCCCTCACTAAAATAGCCACCTCACCAACCCTGGCTTCAGGTGTGGGGTCTGTCTGTGTCTCCCCAGGCTACCAGACCTACATGCCTGTCTCCAAGCCAGACTGTGTGTAACTACATGCACACAAGGTACTGCATTATCAAATTCATTCCCAATGAAGATATCTGCAGGGATATTTTCAAACACACCTACTTGATAGCTTCCTTTTCCACCCTCCCTGACAAGGTCAACCCTGGCCAAAGGCAATTGGAATGGGGTCCCTCCTAAAGCTCTGACTGGAGTGGACTTCCCAAGTAAGTACTGCTCCTCTTTAACCACTGTAGGCTTCACAATGGTTATGCCAGAGGCTGTGTCTCTCTTAGCAGTGGCCTGTTTTCCATCCACTAAAATAGGATATAAACTCTGATGATAGTTTGTTACCCCTGTTGCCTACAGACAACTTACCATTGGCATACTGTAATTCCAACTTGCTGGCTCCCCCACTGTTCCCCACCTTGCCTCCATGGACATCTATATGATACATGGCCCCACTGGTGACATTTAAAACATGTAACCCTTGATCCTGGCCATGTACCTGAACTAGTGACTTCCCCTGTTACTGGTGGACTCTGTTATGGTGGTTTAGCCTGCCCATTATGAATTCCCTTAATTCATGTGCAGCACTGTGTATCCCTTTCCTGTACAGTGATGCCCTGCTTGTTAGGTAGAGATCCCTTTTTTCCCCAGCTCTTCTGCACCTAGTATTTCCAGATGCAGATCTCTTAATCAAGTACAATTTCCATTAAAAGCACACAGGGAACATATTCAGTTTGGGAGCTGGTTTTCCCTCTCCCTCTAGATCACCAGTAAGACTCCCCACTAGCACAGCTATAGAGTTGAGTTTCAGCTGAATGTCCAAGCCAAGTCCTCCACCACTCTATCTGTGAAACCATTGCTTAATTTCCCTGATCCAAGCAGCTGACACACACACACTCTTTGAGATTTGATTTTTCACACACACACACACACACACACACACACACACACACACACACACACACACACACACACACATGCACGCACGCACACACGCACACATGCAAACACACACACACACACACACACACACACACACACACACACCTCTGGGAAAGGCTGGCACAGATTTACTAGCTATGCCCCCTTCTGCCCAGACTATAAGGTAGTTACATTGCCACCAGACAATTCAAAGCAAGCTACTCTAAGGCTCTTATAATGGTACCCAGTTATACAGTGAAATTAATATTAATGCAAATTATAGTGTTTGGCTAATGCAGTAAGATTTTCAGGAGTGGCAACAGTATCACCAACTAGATTTAAGTATTCTCAAAGTTTAACATATTCTCTAAAGGGCCAGCCACAATGAAAAGTTTAAATATATTTAATAATACATAATAAAATAACATGAAAATACTAAATATCTATTTACAATAAACACCAGTCAAAGTTTCAATCACAGGAAATGTTAAAATAACACAGATGAAAAGATTCATACAGATACAGAAAAACAGTACTTCACTAATCTCACTATAGTTTCCCGACTGATCTAAATAATTACTTATTCCCTGGTTCACTTACTAGAGCAAGGCAAGATGAAGTAGGTGAGGGGTCCTTCCTTGTCAGGTTCCAAAAATGGAGCAATCTGAGACTTCAGTCTCATCTAATACTAAAACATAATTTTAGTGATGGATTACAGAATGATATCACATACATCTGGTCACCTGACTTCTGGTTCCCATGCTACCCCCTTGGCTAGAAACTGCCAGTAGTTAGCACATATGTGTCAATAATATGCACACATAGAATTGATAAGATTTGTTGCAGCTTCTGGAAGTCATAAAACCATAAAACACTTCCACTCTTCCAGAGTCACAGTTAATTCAGTGCTATAGACAATACTGAAGGCTTCCTAGTACTTGTTTTCCCAGACATTTTGCCTCTGGTTGCAATCAGAACTGTAAGATGCAGTCTTTATGTCCTAAATTAAGTAATTTAATTTCTTACTATTTTTCAAAGTTAGCTGGACTGAGATTAACTTCTTTTTTATGGTATCCTCTGTTAAATCATATGGCTTTAATCAGTCACAATACAGTCAGGGCCTACTGTTGGTATATTTTTAACACAAGCAGATTTACAAATACATTTTCAACACAACCATCTGTACAAATCAGTTTCATAAACAAATAATATATAATTCTTTATGAAATTCTAGTTAGCTCTACTTGCATGTTACACATCAACTGCCCTACTTCTGCTGGCATAGCTAGCAAAACCTCACATTGTCACAGCTATATTTAAATAATACATACGTCTTAGGAGAATAGTGATACTTCAGGCAAATTAAGAGACTATCATTGGAGTTAGGAGGCTGCTTCTAAAAGGGCTAATTTCAATTGAGGTCATATAAACAAAGTCTAAACTTGCTACAAGTTTAGACTTTACCCATATGAAATTACGGTAGTGAGGTTTCTTTCCTTAATTACTGAAGGAATATGTGGAATGTATAAAGACAGTAGAATGGTATCTGTTATTTGCAGACCTAAGAAGTATGCTTATATAAAGGAAAAGCTTTGTACAAGAATATTCTTTTCCATCCAAGAGAGTTTAAAATAATTTCAACCTTTTTAAAATTACAGACAGGAAACTCATATATTAAATGTTAACCAAATGGACACTTAGTTCAGAGGAGCATCAAAACTCTTTTGTAGTGTTTTACAGATGTTTTTAAATAAAAATGCAATCCTTTCTGGAAATTGAAAGGCTTAAACTTCTGGATTAAAGTGTAATTATCAGGGACAATTCTGTGTATGCATGGGGGTTACTTATGATACATAAAATAATAGAATAAGTCATAGCATCCATTGATGAGTTAGGAATTGGAAAGAGCATCACAGTGAAAATATGCAGCAGACAATTCATTTTCAAGGTAACAATATTTATAGGCCTTATCATACACATTTATGGCTGAAAAAAAGAAACTAGCTAATCAGGTTAAGTCATCAAAATAAAAACCTGTGAGACAAGTGTATCTGATAAATTTATTTATGTATTCATTCTTTTATTGACATTTGTTTACCGGGATAGCCAAGAAGAGCCCATTTTCAGTGGGGGCCCAAGGAGAAAAGTTCCACAGAAAACATATACAATGCAAATAGACACACATTATTACAAGGTTAAACATTCAGAGAAAAAAATAAACATAATGACGTAATATATTACACAGAAAAAGTACTGCAGAAAACGTATACATTGCTAAACAATTAAGCTCTTACAAGATAGAACATTCAAAGGAACAAACATGGGGCATAAACAATGTAAGGTAAATACAGCAGTATGGGCAATTAATAGTTAAACTGATAATTAAATATAATACAAAAGACAATAACTTTAACTCATTTTGCATGTTAATAAAAGTTAATGTGGTCCAGTTTCTTTAACTGTCGAACAGTTTTGATTAAGCATATTCTATTTAGTCCACGGAATAGTAAGTTTGGTGCTTTGCCATTTAAGCTCCTTCTTTTAAAACATTTGGTAAGTGTCTCCTTGTAGTTGTTTGTTTGCAATCCTTGCTACCACATGGAATAACAATCCTTATAGTTGTGTAAATTTTATGCTAGAGGGTTATCTGCTTCATGGAGCTTAATAGTTGAGAAGTGTTTTGACAGACTTCCTTTCAGTGGGTAGATATTTTTGCCTGTGCAGAAGGCTTTACATCTGGTACAGTTTGCTCTGTATACAGCAAAGTCACTATTATAGTTCTCCCTACTCCTGCTCATGAACTCCCACAGTGTTAGGGCAGTCGGAGGAGTTCTGACTTGTGAATGCACAGAACTTGCATCCTTTTCTCTGAAGGGATACGTACCTATTGTGGGCATGCCTGTAGAGATTCCCTGGTCTTTTCAATAAAATATTTAATGTCATTTGCTATTTTAAGGACAAAGCTAGATCCTGAACCAAGTATATCGGAGATGATTCAGTCAGAATGATCCAGCTGTTTTGGATGGCATCTTTAATGGCAAGTACATCCTGAGTGAAAGTTAGCATTATTCTTTGTTTCATCTTTTCTGAGTTTGGATCCTTGTAGATGCTTCTGTACCTGCTGAGCTGTCTTGAGGGTGGTTCTTAAATGGAGGTGGTGTTGACTTTTTTGAGGAGTTTAATTGCCTTAGTACTGTAGGTTATTAAGCAGTCTGTCTTGACACCCACTGTCAAGGAATTCTTTGTTTAGTTGGCCAATATTTTTTAAGGAAGGTATTTGGTTTTCCTGAAACTCTGACCATTATCATTTCCTGAGTGCATGTTGATTGCATGAAATAAGAAGTTTACTCTTGTGGGTTGTCTGCATAAGTCATGACCATCTCTCTTCAGCATAGTGAGGTCCACAAATTCCCCCTTATTCTTGCTGTGTTGTACTGTGAACTGAAGAACATTTTTCAAACCTTTAATATAGTTCATGGAGCACCCAAAATTATGGACTGAGTCTTTCTGGCAAATAAAAATGAAGCAGTAGAAGTAGTACATCATGCTATGGAATTCTGAGTTGCAGATTATGGCGTCATCTCAGTGGGCAGGTACAATGTTTGCCAGGCAGACCCAGTGGCTATTCCTTTTGTCTGTTTGTAGGTTTTCTTGTTAAATATGAAACACCATTATGACTTCCGATGCTTTGAGGTTGGAGTACTTGCTGAGCACTTCTTTCATGGCTTAGATTAATCAAGAAGAAGAACTGTATATAGTGACTCAGCATCAGTTGTGACAATGATCGTACCTCTGTCAATGTTAATTATCACCGATTTTCCTCAAGCCCAAGTTGCCCAGGATGATGGACGGACCTGCTTGTGCTAGGTTTTTGAACTTTTGTTGCAGTTAACTGGAAATTGTTCTATTGCTGACACATCTCTTACAACTACAGATCTGTATGGAGGATCTTTGAAGTTTTGTGAGGTTTAGGGATACCAAAGAATCTGGGCATCTTGGAAATGGAAACAGTCAGAAATTCAATGAGATTGCTTCCTAGGAACACCTTCTTCTCATGTAGACTTTCATTATCGTGTCAAGTATTTCATACCCCTCCTTAGTTAGTCCATGTCCTTGGGTTCACAGAACATAGCTATTTTCAGAATTGTCTCTATTTTGACTATGTAGGCCTCAGTGTCTGTAATGATTTCTGTACTTTTATCGGCTTTCATGATTCTTCTATTATCATTATTAATCATCATCATCAATCATTAATTCATCCTTTGTGAGGTTACAAAACCTCTATGTCCATTTTTGTTAAGATTTTCCCGATATGTCCTCACATTTCTCCTCAAAAGCCTGACAGTGGGGTGCATTGGTAGGCAGAAGTTATTTGTCTTTTCTCCATTTTGTGCCAGCTCCATTTGCAATGCCATTCAGTTCTTCATGGGCTTAATTTTTGCCCACAAAATACACTGTAAGGTTCATTTTCTGCAAAACAGCTTAAAATTAATAACGGTCACAACTAGGTTATTTCTGCAGTGAAGCATGAATGCTGATCCTTTGCTGACTACACACTCTCTTTTGCTGGTGGTGCTGCTCTTGAGTGGTTGTATATTTTTACCTTGTTTTGTTGGGAAGGGTGGGCATTTTGTCCATTGTTGTAATCTGTTGCTTCTTCTTCTTCTTCTTCTTCTTTTTGTTCCTTGTCCTTGTTTTGGTGCCTGAATGGCTCTGATAAGCTTGTTCTCCAAGTTGTGTTGCTGCTTTTGACTGTCTCCCTTATTTGTATCTCACTGTTGGTAATGGTGGTGGTATTTTGGAGAATTGGGGCATGCTGAAATTCCTGTGCTGTCTGTTCATTTGCAGTGTGGTAAATATAGAAGAGACTTAATTTGGGGTCTGTTCCATGTGGGATGTCATATCTGGTGGGGCATTTCCCTGACCCATGTGAAAACCACAATTATTTAGGGGTGTGATGTCAGATGGTCTGTTATCAAATTCAAGCCTCTTCCTCAGTATCTTTGTCCCATTAAAGCTAAATGCAAAAAAAATGCTTTATTATTCCCTTTGGGAAAAGCTGACATCCCTGCTAATTACATTACAGCCAGATCCCCCCCACAAGTGTAGGCCTAGTGATATGTAATCTGGGTACTCATGTTGATAGCACAGATCCTCCCCCACAAGTGTAGGCCCAGTGATACGTGATCTGGGTACTCATGTTGATAGCAACCTGAACAAGCACGTATCCACAGTAGTAAGGAAATCCTTCTATGTGGCACATCTTATAAGTAAAGGCATCACATCTGGATCTAATGATGTTATAATTCCATTATAGCCAGCCCTCATCAGACCAATAATTGAGTACAATGCCCCCTTTTGTATTTACCTCACCAGACACCTGCAACAACTGGAGAGACCAGAGAGGTATCTCACCAAGAAATTACAGTGTACTCAAAAATAGTCTTATGTGGAAAGACTGAAAGCCCTGTCACTGTATTCTCTGTCCTACAGGTTGCTAAGGGGTGACCTGTGCCTGGCTAACAGGCCAGTCTCTGACCCATCCCTGATGGAAATGCTACACATTTGTAAATCAAATTGTAGGAGGGTCATTCGCTCCAGGAATCTTAACCTAGCCTCTGAGAAGAACAGGTCATGGTGGAGTGATAGATAAATCTCCCAAAGACTGCCAATTCTCTAGAACAGTCTTCCAATTCACATGAAACAGAACCCCTCCCTGACCCTCTTCAAATGCAACCTAGATCAATGGATGCATGACAGCAAATTCACTCTTGGGGTAGTGCCTATATCCCTCCTGGAGAGATGATATCAGTATTAACTACAATAGACCAAAAACTGCAACGGAGACTCTACTGATATAAAACAGCCAAAAAAATCCAAAAATCAGTATGGGAAGACCGCAACCACTAACTTTATTAATGTAAGCAAACTGCAATGAAACGTTTTCGTCAATCCAAATTCTTGACTTCATCAGATACACATTATAGCCAAGGCGTGTATTAAATACAAAACACAATCAATCATTCAATTATTAATTTGAATTTCTTAAGGAAACACTTAACTTAAAACTGTATTAAAAAAACACTATATGAATGTTATCAAACCTTAAAAAATTAAACATACCATTACATGTGCAAATATATAAAACATTAAAATGCATATATATTTAAAAATATATACATTAAATACCGATAATATTTTCTAATAAAAATCATTTTTAAAAAAAAACTTTTTGTAAAAAAACACACACAGGAGGAGTAATAAATTACACTCTGCCAGCTTTTTAATCAGCTGTAATCAGCAAGTTTCTAACCATTTTTCCCTGGTTCATCATCCTTACAGGGGGGGAGGGGGGGGTACAACAGTAAAACTAAACAGAACAGGAACCAGAAATGGTAGAAGGGACACTAGGTATTGTTGTAGAGCAAGAAAGTGATAACATTTGTGTTCTTAGCAGAGCAGGTTACCATATATATAATTTAGTAACCTTGTAGTTACTGACATATTTTATGACTTGTTTACTAAAGGCTTCAAATATGTGCCGCAAAGGAACAGTAACATTACCAAGGTCATTTTGGACCTTAAAATGTTTATAAGAAAACTTAATTTGGAGAACCTGTTTGGCCACAGTACACAGGTTGATTTTTCTTTTCCTTCTAGGCCAAGTACTTACAACCCTCCTATACACCCCCAATTGAGGAATTTAGAAAATAGGATAAAGCAACAAATAAGGAAATACACTAGATAAAACAGATTTTCTGCTAACTTAACTATGCAAGAAAATGCTTTACTTTTTGAATTGAGCCACAATCCTAACATTAGAGTTATGGAGCCAGATAAGGGTGGTGGTACTGTCCTTATGGGCAAGATTATGTATGAAAGTAAAATGCATGCAGTGTTAAATGATGATTTACGGTATATCCCTGTTTCTATCAATGAAATACATATTTCTTACAAAAAAACAGATTTAGCTATTAAGGATTTATTTGATCAGGGAGTCATTGACTACAGTGTATACAGTTACTTAGAAAATGAGAATCCGAGGGTACCTTCTATAGTTGGGGTACCCAAGATTCATAAGGACATTACAGATCCACCCTTAAGGCCTATTGTTGCTGCCCTGGGATCTAAGATTTCACCCCTTTCAAAATTTCTGGACTGGAAAGTTAAACTTTTGTGGCCTAGGAAACATTATTTACTTAAGGATTCCTGGGAATTTTTAAGTAAAATGATGCTGGAGTTCAATGTACCCAATTTATGGTTTCTTACAATAGATGTAGTTAATCTTTTTTCCATTATACCTCATGAGATGGGATTACCTTTGGCTTGAAGAGGCCCTTAGGGAGTGCCCAAGGATTAATGAGAATGATATTTTATTAATTTTGGAGCTGGCAGATTTAGTATTAAATAATAATTTTATTTACTTTTCAGGTGAATATTTTAAACAGATTTCTGGTGTAGCTATGGGTTCTAATTGTGCACCTACTTATGCTGATATTATTTTATCAGTTTGGGAAAAGAAATATGTAATAAATAGTGAATATAAGAATAACTGGATATTTTATTCAAGTTTCCTGGATGACATTTGTATTTTTTGGACAGGGACAAATGATACTATAGTGGATTTTATGAATTATTTAAACTCCACTACCTGTTTTTTGACCTTTACTCATCAAGTATATTCAGGAATGGTTCATTACTTAGATGTGTCCCTAAGTATCCATGAAGAAGGTTTTAAATCTACCATCTATAGAAAACCTACTTTTTCTAACAGTTATATTCAATATAAAAGTTCACATCCTAGACACCAAAAAAAGGTATTGTTAAGGGCCAGTTTGTTAGGGCATCCCGTATGACATCTAATGATACGGACTGCCAATTAGAATGTTTCAGACATACTGAGATGTTTCAAGAAAGGGGTTACCCTGAAGAATTTATTAACAACATCTGTCAAGAGGTCCAGGAAGGTAGAAACAACAAATATCGACCTATTTTGGGTATAGGGCAACTGGAAAAAAACTTTGGGGCCTAAAGACTCTAAGACAGAGTTCAACAAAGCCTTAATTACTGAGTACAGTGCCAGTTCTGGCACTATTAGAAACATCATTGAACGTGAATGGGATATTTTTAGAGATATTACAGATCTTAGTAATCTAAAAGGAAAGAATGTTAAGACAGTGTTCCGTAAGGGGAATAATATCAAAAAGTTATTAGAATATGAATTCAATACAAATACATTTTCTAATAAGTGTAAGGGTACATACAGGTGTGGTACATGTCCACAATGTAAATACATCTCCCACACGGACAAAATAGATAGAGTCTACAAAATTTTCAAATTGCGACAGTCAGGGGGTTATATATTTAGTATCTTGCCTAGAATGTCAAGCATTCTATGTTGGCATAACTGAAAGACACCTTAGGAGGAGAATTTATGAACATTTTTACGAAATTCAGAAAGAAAATTCTAATAATGCCCTTTATCGACATTTTTCAGTTTGCCCAAAGGCAAGATATGAGTTTTTTGTTTTAGAAATAATGGTTAGAGATAACCGTGGTGGTCCCTGGGAGGCGAAATTGGAACACAGGGAAACATGCTGGCAGATTTTATTAGAAGCAAATAAGGCTCCAGGCTTAAATGATACTATATCTATAATGCCTCTTCTTAAATTAAAAGCTGGCAGAGTGTAATTTATTACTCCTCCTGTGTGTGTTTTTTTACAAAAAGTTTTTTTAAAAAATGATTTTTATTAGAAAATATTATCGGTATTTTAATGTATATATTTTTAAATATATATGTATTTTAATGTTTTATATATTTGCACATGTAATGGTATGTTTAATTTTTTAAGGTTTGATAACATTCATTTAGTGTTTTTTTAATACAGTTTTAAGTAAGTGTTTCCTTAAGAAATTCAAATTAATAATTGAATGATTGATTGTGTTTTGTATTTAATACACACCTTGGCTATAATGTGTATCTGATGAAGTCAAGAATTTGGATTGACGAAAACGTTTCATTGCAGTTTGCTTACGTTAATAAAGTTAGTGGTTGTGGTCTTCCCAACTACAATAGACCCTTACCTCTGCAAACTTCACTCATATAACCACCAACAATTGGGGCAGCTTGGAATAAATATGGTTAGGCTTGTAAGGGCTCTAGGGCCGTTAGCCTAGTAACCACCTATGAACCTATGTCCAATCACCAAGTGGACAGTGTATTCCAAGGATTATTAGTCTGCCATAATGTAATTATGATCAGACTGTAATGTAAAAGCAAGGTCTACTTTAAGCATCCCATTTAGATAGTGAGAACTAATCAACATATAATCCAACTAACTAGCAGTGCAGCTGGCATGGCTGAGAAATATAAAGTCTCTATCTCTCTCTCTTCTCCAAATGCAGTACCATCCATGTATGAACAAGTAGTAAGTCTTTAAAAAATTCCTGAAAATATTTTGACTCCCTTCAGCAGTCTATTCCTTCTATTAATAGCCTATACATCATAGGGCCCAGTATAACATTGCAATCCCTCCAATAAGGACTGCAGCATGTAATTCCACCAGATAAAAAAGTGTCACTATAAACTTTCTCAGTGCTCCAGGGTCATCCTTATTGGAATCATAAAGGAAACTAAAATAAGCATACTCACTGGCAAAAATATTTTATATAGCACCAGTTCCCCAGATGTATCCATATATAATGCTTCCTTACCTCAGTAGAATGTTATATGTGCTAGGATGGCCACCCATTTCTGCACTGTTTACAAGCAGTTATAATCCAACTGACCTTCCGAAGCTTTAGAAAGCTTCTACATATTTGTCTTTAATTTCTAACTCCAGAAAAATGCAACTTGTTCTCCTAGTTTGTTCCAGATGTCACATATTTGTTGGAGTTTGTGGAATACCTTAATGATAATAAATTCAGTTCAGTAGACATCATGACCCCCCTACAGATTACATTCCTGGATGTCTTAGTAACTGTTGAGGAAGATGGAACTTTGAGTAGTTGTTTCTTTAGATAATTTCCCCAGGTAACTACTCTTTAGCAAGTGAGTAGTTGTTACCCCCCCAAATGTTATAAAAAATATACCAAAATCTCAGTTTATGAGATTAAAAAGAATATGTTCTTCTGAATCGGTATGCAATACTGAAATGCAGGCTATGATGAGGAGGTTTTGTGACAGGGGGTTTAAGCAATCTGATATACAGAATATCTGTGACTTAATAAAAAAAGTTGGTAGGGAGCAATTATTGCAATACCAACCAAGAAAAGATTTGATTGGACCCCCTAGGTTTATCATGAATTTTGGTGGTAATACTATTTTTTTCATGGATCTGGTTCAAAACTATTGGTACATTCTATTGATGGATGATTGTTTAAAAAAACTTATTACCTGGCAGATGTCCTTTTTTCTTTTAGAAGTGGCAAGACTTTGTGTGACTGGTTTAATCAATATAAGAAAGGTGAATTAGCTAAACAATCTTTGGGACAGTTGTGCAAAGTTGCCATCCTTGTGGTCATTGTAGTTTTTGTAAATATGTTCCTAAGGCTGTATGCTTTTCATCTTCTAATACATCAAAGGTGTATCAGATTAATATTTTTAGGAATTGTGATACAGGCTGGGTTATATATTTGGCCACATGCAGCTGTTCAGCATTCTATGTTGGACAAACTTCATGTTCATTGAAACTCAGGATTTCTAAACATCTTAGTGGCATTAGATGTGCCAGAGGATCTAATGCTTTATATAAACATACTTTACAGCACAAAACTACAATGTTTCATTTTGTTATTATTGATAAGATTATGTTAAAAGGGATAACAAAGGAGGCTGTCACACTATGTTAAATAATAAAGAGAAAGGTTGGATTATCAGGCTGGGAGCCTTGTTCCCTCCTGGACTTAATAAGAATGTGAAAGAGGCCAATCATTTGCAAGGGGTATGTATTTAAGTCTTGTAACATTGGTAAGGAAGCACTGATGAAGGCTAATTAAGCTGTATGCTGTTATGGCAGAATAAAGTTATGTTTACTTAGTAAGGAATTGTGCTATTTATGAACTATCTAGTCACCACAGTGTGAGGAGTGCTGGCTGCTGTGTTGGTCTATAAATCTACCACACCAGACTATCCTAGGAAACTTTAGAACACCAAGATGGAGCAGGAACTACCACCTGCTGTTTTAAGATTATGTTGTGATTTATACTGCCGGGGGAAACCCTCCAGGACTCTAGAACAGACCAGAGACCAGATTAAGGGTCTGCCATTACAGCTGTTTATCTATCTGACTGTATTTTTACCTGGAATTCTGAAATATCCATGACCCTCACCCTTACTTAATATACCAGTCCATGTCCCCTGCCAGAGCAGACTGTGATGCAGTAACTGTAACAGTTTAATGAACAGCTTAGCAGTGCACTTCAAAGTTATGCTAACAGCAAAAAAATTTACACTGACAGAAAAAAAAGGAGAAAGGAGGAGGGTGCCGAGTAGAAACTGCTCAACAGACTATAAGGAAACTGTTAAATGTCTTATACAAATCATATGACACTGGCACAGGCATCCACCAAATGAAAACAAAAAGAAAAACACCAGCTAGGTAATCATTCCCTATGCAGATGACATTCTAGCATGCTAAGTCCATCAGGAAGTACAATTAGAGTTAAATAGACTTTCTATCTTTGTCTTCAGTTGGCATTGGGCCATTGGTACCTGAGGCTGCTTCCTGCAGTGCTGCTGTCCTGTGCTGTGATATTTTCCATCTGAGCTTGATCATCCAGAGATGGATCAGGTGTTGGGAAGTCACTAATGCACATCAACTATCACTGCAACCAGTGAGGCAAATTTGTTGCCGGTAGTCATACACTCATGGAATAGGAGCTACTTTGCTCTGTCTGTCTATCCTACGGAAGGAAAGCACAGCCACACCAATTTCAAGATGGGTTGGGCTTTTTGCTTGTACCACGGTAATAACTTTTCTGGTGAAGATGAATTTAGTCTGGTAGACCTTTTTCCTTTTGTGAAATGTTAGGTTCTATCTCTACATTCCAAAATCATCCAGGAGCTCAAACACTGTTCTTGTCCTTCCTCTCTGATATGGAGGGAGGGACAGAAAATCTCAATTAACACAATTCCTCAATGCCCTTAAATTTCCTGATAAATTGAGCCATTGCCTTCCTTTTCCAGAATAGAGCATTACTTTAGTCTGGTGGCACATGTGGCTGGGCCCCTCTGATTAACAGCTTCTCCACTAAGTTGCTGCATTTGTGTATGGGTTGTTCTCCATCCACATAGTTCAAGAATTGAACTATGAACTGCCTTGGTGGGCAAGAGGATCTGATTCTCACCACAATTCTATGTGCCTCAGTTTGCAATGAGTTATTCAGATGCAGCTGTCTTATGAGATCCCCCAAAATAAAAGCCAGTGAATCACTGACTTGTTTTTTCTCAGCAAAACAATGCAGTTAAGGTTGTCATACCTACTCATGTTTTCTAACTCATTTAGATTCATCTCCATCCAATCTGGCTTGGAGCTCTCAGATCTGGATAACATGTAGTGTTGTGAACTCCTTTTGTGCCATTAACTTTGTTAGTTGACTCTCCAAGACATCTGACAAATGTTGTAGCTGAGGGTATTGCTTGAAACAAGCAGAATTTGTGTCTGCAGTGTCTTGATGTACCCCCTGCACCATCAGGGTGAGTGTGGAAATAGTGAGATGCAAGTGTGGGAGGTTTCCCATTGATTGTTGTGAGGCCACCACCATAATAATGTCTTGTCACCATGCATTTATTCTGAGCTTGTCAGTCTGCCTACTTAACAATTTCCTTTGCATAGAAAATCCAGGGCAATAACTTTAATCCATGGCAGATGTATAGAGAATAGTTGGGTTTGGCCAACAAAATTGAAATTTCTAATAATAATAATTCCTCTTTCCACTAATTAGGTCCTGAAGTGTATCTCTCTCAGTGCTTCAGTTTGCTGCCATCACTGCACATTCTTGTGTTCTTCCCCAATATTCTTAGTAATTTTTTATGTCAAAAAGTCAAGGTCTTTAGTACCAGGACAGCCACCTCTCTGCACCAGGACAGCCACCTCTCTGCACTGTTTATAAACAGCTATGATGCAAATCCCATTCTAATAATTCAGAAAGCTTCCATATATTTATTTTAAACTTTTGGCTCCTGAAAAATGCAACTTGTGCTCCCAGTTTGTTCCACAAATTATCACAGACTTGTTTGTTTGACTACCAGTATTGTCCACCATCACCACTCTATTTTAAAATATACAAATGGCAAACTACTGAAAACAGGAAACAAGAGATGCTCTCTGGGCTACAAGCCCACCACACCACACTATCCTGGGAAACCTTAATAACACCAAAATGGAGCAGGAACTACCACCTGATGGTTTAAAATTATGTCTAAGGAAATCATCGAGGACTATAGGACAGACCAGAGACCAGATTAAGGGTCTATCTTTACAGTTGTTTACCTATCTGCATGTAATTATACATGGATGAAATCTTCATGACCCTCACCTTTACTTAATATACCAGTCCATCTCCCCTACCTGAGCAGAACATGATATAGTAACTGTAATAGAATTATCCTAGAGTATAAGGAATATGATTAATTCTGAGATTGTTAGAGAAGGGACACAAATGACTTGTCAACACTAAGATGGAGGATGAAACTCAGTGGTTACCGAGAACTTTATTGTGGGGATGATACAAACAAACTGTGAAAATGCAGGGGCAATTTTACTTGGCATAACACAACATTTTTAGCAGAGTACTATAAGAATTTCTTTTTGAAGTAAAAGAGGAGGTTAGAGTGACAGAAACTTATGGGAACTCAGTATAAAACATAAATGTGGGTGTCAAGATAGCAATAATGGATTCTTGCTCACTAATGAGAAAAATCAAAATAGAAAGAGAAAAAGGCAAGGTTATCCAATGCCCAAACCAATTTTTGCTTTCTCTTAGTAATTAAGAAACTCCCTCAAAGACTGCCAGAAAAAAGTACTAGGAATAGTAAGCTAGCTGCCCAGCAGCATTTCTGACCTATTTTAAAATGATTGTTTATTGATAAGTGATCACCAGGATAAAATTCTCCCTAAATTTTGCAGTGTTATTATGGTTTTGGTGGGAGGTAGTCAAGCTTGTTAACGTGTGGAGTGAGTTAAGGCCAAAATGGAGAGGATAAGGCTAAAAGAAGAGCTTGAATAAAATGTCTAGGCTTGGGACAAAATGAGTGATGGGAAGCAATGGATCATAGGAACTACAAAATTGAACACTCTAACATTGTGCTTATCTGAAAACTCTCGAACCTAGGTTTCAATCATTCTTCTATTGCCTGGTTCCAAAGTTATATATAAAATAAATCCCAGGCTATAAAATGGCACCAGGAATTCTTTTCATCCTGTCATCTCTGGAGTTCATCAAGGCTCCATCCTGGGCTCTATACTGTTCAATATCTTCATCAACAACCTCTCAGTAGCCCCAAAGTCAGCCACCAGAGTTCAGTATGCCAATGACTCCACCCTTATTTGTAGCAGCCACAACCTAGATAAATCGTAAAGAGCTAACCAAGATTCATTCTCCTCCATTGAACCATGAATAACCAACATTTAACTATTCTTCAACCCCTCAAGAAAGTAAATTTATCCTTTTTCCACCATGACATCTCTTGTCTCAGAAAACATTAATTGACATAGTCTCGGCAAATAATATCAAAACTGAAATTGTCCCACAACCAAAACTTCTAGATGTGCACATTGATGAACACCTGAGTTTGGCTGCCACATCCAACACACTGTGAGAAAAAATACCAAAAACTAGGGTCTTTCTATAGATTCAAACAGCACTTCTGCAACTCAGCCAGAAAACACTTAGCTCTGACACTACTTCTCCCATCCCTTCTCTCTCTCTGCCCCTATTTTAACTAACATACAGTCCACATAACTTGCAAAGCTTGAACAATGTTACCTTTAGATAGCTAAACTTGTTTGCTGCCACACATATAGGACCAATCACTGCTATCACTCAAAGAACTAAACTGAATGGAACTCCCCCACCACATATCCCACTGCCAACTTGCAATATCACACAACCTTATTTACAACCATTCCTACTGCCTTGCCATACCCTTTCAACCTTCATTCAACAATACACACCACATATATCCCTGTGCTCCACTGAAAAACACAAGTCACCAGATCTAACAATGCATCCAGTGACATCCTTTTCTATGGTTATGTAGCCAAAATCTGGAACTCTATACTTCTCCAACTTAAATAAATGTACAAGCATGAACCATTCAAATTCAAGCTAAAATTATACCTATCAAAGCTTTGGTTATGCATATGCACTACACCTGAATAAATAACAGTATCATCAATCTACTCCAATAAACTCTCTACTTACTACTGTAACCTCTTTATCTGCCATTATCCATCTTTACACTTTACTATCCCTCTAAATTCCTAATATGCTTCATCCCAGTCTATTTTCCTTCTCCTTCACTTAACTAAATTTATTTTTCTTTCCTAATTCCTATTACTTGCTACTGATCCCATGTCTATGCTTACGTTAATCAAGTTTTCTGTTGTGCAATGACCTTATGCACTTGACTCAGCTTAACATTGCAAATATATAGTGTTTTTTTCTTTACTATGTTATTAATATGCTTATGTATACTTGTTAAACCTACCACTGTTTTGGAGCTTTTCTCCCTAGGCCTCTGCTAAGGAGTATGGCTATTGTATTTTCTTAGGAATAAGGGCTTGTCAAAGGAAGTTTCATGAAGTTAGCTTTCCTAATCCTCAGGATGAGCTCATTATTACTGCATGAGTGTTTTGATCATATTGGAGAACAGCATCTGTTACTGAAGTAATGATGCTATCCAGTTTGCAATAGTCAGCATATTTGTTAATCCATAACTCAATGTCTCATTTTCTTATCTGATAGCAGTAGTCTGAAAAGATGTGACCATAGTACAGAAACCTGTGTGGCACCACTGATAACTTGCTTGGGGTGGGCAGGTAACATGCTATCTTGACTTGCTCTGTCTTGTTGCTTAGCTAGTGTTTTACCAAAAGAGTTAAGTATGAAATAACTTTTAGTGCTATTAATTTATCTGTTAAGTTTGTAGGTTCTTAGGTGTGGACTAGGCTAATGACAACTGGGGCCTTTTTAAGCTTAGCCATGCATCCAAAACCTCTGACAAGTTTTGTTACCCTTGGTAAGTTTAATCAGTGGCTTGGTAGATAAAACATTTACTAGTAGGGGCCTGGGAGTTGAACCATTTACAGGGTTCCTGTAACCATTAGAGACATAAGTGTCAAACTGGGGTGAAATTCTGTTTACTCATCCAGTTGTCCAAGTTACACTTGAATTGGGTTAGGGAGGAACTCTGTTTCACATGGACAGGAAGCCTGTTCTAGGAAAAAGGGTAGTGTCTAGGATATTACCTGTTTCTCCAGCAGGTCCTATTTATATCACAGTTAATGTCTAAGTCTTTACAGCGTGTAATTCTGGTGCTATTTGTTTTTCCTAATATGTAGGAAGTCAATCAAAGTGGAGACCAGCAATGCCTTGTATGCCAGGCATACATCTCCTCTCAAGAACTTGTAGGAGACAAAATACACGGATAGGGCTCTGAGGCAGTCTGCATGGTACATGTCATTTTCACCCTGTATTCTTTTAGTGAGGAACTTCTGAGGATATTCCAACTGTTGTACATACCAAAGGGGGCATTGTGCTCAAAGAAAGGTCTGGTAAATGATGAATAGAATGAAACAATGATCTCCTTGGACCTTGATGCCATACCTTAGTTTATAAGTTGCACAGCATAGAATGATTTCCACAGTACCATAGACACATGATGATCAAAGGCTACATTACCGTCTATGTGTGTCCTCAAGTCTGTGACCAATGGATCAACTCTTAGGGGTGTGTTGTCAATGTGGTAGTTGTCAGGGGTGGCTGACATTTTGAAGGATACTATTAAGCATTTCTTGGCATTTAGTTTTAGTCCTTGGTTCTGACACCAGTTACTTATCTATGTCAGCCATTTTTAGATAACATTAGTGTCAGTGGGGCATTTTGTGACTGCTCCTAATTTGCAATCATCTTTACATTTGGTCAGCCAGAGGCCCTTGACATTGCCCTTGACTTCTGAGAAGTGCATGCCTAAAAGGAACAGTCCCAAGACCATTCCCTTAGGGTCTCCACTGGTGACCAGGCTGTTTGTAAAGGTGGACTCCCCATTTCTAACTTCCTGGGTCCTGTCTATGAGCCAGCTGGCTATCCACTGGATGACATAAGGGTTTATAGATAACCTCTTAATTTTATCAACAATGGCTAATTGTGTCAAATGCTTTGGCCAGGTCAAGGTAGACAGTATGAACCATTTTGCCCGCATACATTGCTTTGCTGACCTTCTCACATAAGCCCACCAAGTCGAGGAGGTATGACCTGCCCTTGACAAAACCAAATTATGTTCAGTCCAGTGTCTGGAGGTTTTCTATATCATTATTGATAATTTTTATTGTAATTCTTTCCATGGCTTTACATATGAGACTAGTGAGGCTTATTGGTATATAATTTCCAGAGTCTGTAGATGACCTGCCTTTGTACAGAGGGATGACAGTTGCCATTCTCCATTCGTGAAGCACAAAGTCTGTTTGGAGACTATGGTTAAATAGTAATTCCAAATGGCATGATAGGTCATTTTTTATTCTATTTAGAAGGCAACCTGGGCTATTGTATGGGCCCATCGATGCAGTGTTCTTAGCCTTAGATAAAGCGTTAAGGACCTGTCCCTAGCAAAGCAGTATGCTCTGCTGACCATCTCTTTTCATTCTGATAAATATTGCACCCAGTAAGAATGACACCAGAAACTAAGCCACTTTTTAAAGTCAGTCATCTTCTGTTCATACTGTGGCAACATCCTTGGAGAAGGTAGAATGATCTTCAGTATTAAGCTCATACCAGCCTGGGACATATATCGTAACAACACTATTATGTTTCTCTTCATATAGTAGGGAGGTACCTCTCAGGTTATTTACACCCACATGGACTATGACTGATTCATATTGGTACTTGTGGTCCAAGGACCTGAGTGCATGTGTAAGATTGTGGATTTTGATAAGCAACTGACTGAGACTTTCTCCTTCATCAGCCTGGTGAGAAGGACATTAGTGTGTCTTGCAATGGAGCCTCCAATTACTACAATGTTGGGTTTTATGGTGGCTTGCCTTATGGGCTTAAAACTAGAGGCTCCATGAGATGTGGCTGTATATGTTGATGTAGCTGTTTGTTTGAAAGAGTGCATTTGGGGCCACTGAGGGCATTTATTATATGTGTTTTGCCTAGGAGGTCTTTGGGGTTTATGAAGGTTACATTTAACTGCCTCAACACATATGAGACTGTGTTTGCTTTGTGCTTTATATGATGGGTGCAGTGTGTGTACTTCTGACAACCTGGTTGATATTTGCAGTGCATTCATGCGACAGCTTTGCCTCCAGTGACATTGTGTAACTACATCGCTCACATATATTATTAGTTTTCATGAGAAATTAGTTGGTTGACATTGAACATGAGCAATTTCTGCATTCCCTCAGAATCCCCATATCTACCAAGCTGGGAAAGGAGATATCAGGAAAGTTCATATTCATGTCAGCAGGAAATTTTTTATTAATCAGATGGTTTCACTGAAAATATAAAGTCAGGAGTATCTGGTTTGCAACTCTAGGCACAGTTCTTGTGACTGTGCAAACTAGTTCCCACTGTGTACAACAAGGTGTTGGTGAAATTGTTATTTCTGTGTCATACAAGAGACACATCTTTGCTTTCTTTCCTGTTTAAATATACAATAGAAAACAGAATGCAAATACATCATAGTATGAAAAATAGAAGAAAGCAATAAAGCAATACAAAATACAAAAAGCAATATAAGGAAAAACAAGCTAACATTTCCTTCATAGCATTCTATGGCAGGTTCTGAGTTAGCTTTTCTAGTTAAGCATTGAAATGTTTTAGTTTACCCCCAAATGCAAGATTTAGTTCCTTGTTCCTCCCTCAGTTCATAGGGTATTAACCTTAAGTAACCTGTTCTAATTTCTGAATAACCCCACAAGAGACCCAACTCTAGTTTCTTTTCTCATTAAACTTAATTTCTTTGGTATAAAGGCAGTAAATCACATGAAGAATTCTAAGATTTAACTTCAACAAGGCAATGGGGAAAGTTAACACATTAAAGAAAATTGGAAGAAAATAATTTTAAAGTTTAAACAACAAAACTGACTAAATGTTTCTTTTCCACAATAGGCTATTTTCTTTTTCTAATGTGTAAAACATGTCCAACAATAAAATCTATTAAAGGCAGCAAAACTGGCTATAACCCTCAGTAAACATTCACCCCAGGATTTAATAAACTCCGTATTGGCACCGTGTAGAGCCTACATGGAATGTATTCTTTACACTGCCACGGTCGCCCCTTGGCATCGCGCCATGCATATTAATGATGGTGCGCTGCTGAGGGAGACTCGAGGAACACAGATATTGAATCAGTGTTGTCTGCGCAGAGCACAGCAATGCCAAGCTGTGCTCACATGTAGACAGCTGACACCTGCTAGATATCTAAAAATAGAAACCAGATGTAATTAATAAGCATGATGGCATTTATGTGTTTTTTTTTTTCATTTGGCATTTGCATAGTCTGGCGCGGAGCACAGCTAAGCCAAGTGGAACTCATAAATACATGTCAGACACCTGCCAGACATCTAAAAAATAGAAACCGGATATAATTAATTATTTATTCATTGGTGTGTTTAAGCATGTTTGCATGGCCCAGTGCTCAGCACTGCTAACAGGTAGCTCAGTGGTATATGTGAAGGTATATTGGATTTCTTAATATCCACATAGCTTAATGGGTAGAGTTATGACTTCATGTGTAGTAGGCCCAGGGTTCGTATACATGGAAGTCAGAAGATGTTTGTATTTTTCTTGCACTGATTATGGACAAAATTTTAAAATATGTCTCCGCTGAAATCTGCTAAGCACTGATCATTCATGCTAAGCACCGCATAAACATGTTAACGGCTGTCAATGTTTGCATGGTGCTCAGCTTCAGTAAAACCACAATTGTGTGTATTTGCATGCTGCTCAGCTCTGCTTGGCTGGTTTGCACGCTGCTAAGAAACGTGGTGCTTTTTTGAATGTTGCTCAATGATGTGTAAGGGTGGGAAAACAGCCTATATAAAGTTCACTAGGTGGGCATTTTGCAGAAACTATTGGAGTCTATCATTTGTTGATATGGTTGGTGGTGTTGGAGAAGCTGTGCACTTTTGGTGCAGTGGTGGGTCATTCCGGAATCCAGGGTCGTGGTTGGGCTCCTTGTAAAAAAACATGAGGATAGGTGTTGCAAGGCAGTTTCCAGGGCTTGGAGTGTAAGGCAGAGGCCTAGGACCAGCTGGCCAGAGAAGTTACTAGTGTTATTGTTATCCCTCACACAGGTGAGCAGTGTCATCATTACCATGACAACTTGAAAAGATGAAAGAGGGGAACCTTGGATACCTGGGTCCAAGAAGTGAAGACAGGCAATGCCCCACAAGTATATAACTACTTTTTCTTCTTTTTTACCAATATGCAATCTGATGTTTGCAAAATTGGTATGCATAATGGTGTGCTTCTCTCCCAGCAGCTCCAGCTGAGATGGTCCACAATGTTGAGTCTTATGCCGGGCACCTGCCCAGGTTGTGCCATGAGCGTAGTGAGTATGAATGTATTATGCCAACTGAAGTGCAATAAGCAAGAAAGAGTAAAACACTGACAGCAATAAAGTATATACAAAAATGTCTATAGTGCAATAAAGTTGAAATTAGAGCTGTAGTGCAATAAATGAATAATAATAACTGTAGTTCAATAAAAAAAAGAAAACAATACCAATAACAGCAAGGAAAATAGTGCACATCAGAATTGTCTTGTCATAACTATTGCAGTAGAGCTGTATGTATTGAGCCTGTAAGGTAAGGTTTCTGCAGTCAAGTATAATCCTGTAATAGCTGTAGAATGTAAATCTAATGGCTCCAAATGGTATTGATTAACTCATAGTACTGCTCACAGCTTTCTCTAGGCCAATACCAGTCACACAGTGCTCTGTCTTCCACACACATCGGGTAGTAAAGGTATATGGGTGAGGTAGCCCACTCCATGGCCAGATATTGTATGTGTGGACTTCACAGATTTTGCAAAACAATAACAGTAATATGTGTTCACCTGTATTGCTGAAAGTGAAATAAAGCTGCAGTAATATATGGAGTACGGTTGTATACCATGCATGCGTGTACTATTGGCACTGTGGTCTAGTAAAACACTGTAACAACATAGCTAGATTTGCCACAAACTCCCCATTCAGAACCCACCATTGTCAGAATCTAAAACAACTTGGATGGCTTGAACTCCAAAATCAACTATTATTTCAACAACTTACTATCAAACACAAGATCTTATATCATCCTACTAATACTCCAATATTAACTAGTCTTATCATGCCCTACAAAAATCTCTCAACCCTTCGCTCAGCCAATAGGTTACTAGCAACTATACATAAATTCAACAATAAGACTGGGGACACACTGTTCTCAAACACTGTAGGGAAATCTTGGAACCTGCTCCCCAGGGAACTCTCATCTCTCTCTTCTACATCTCTATTCAAAAAGCAACTTAAGGAATATCTCCTAACTCACTGGCTATGCCCTTGCACAAATCCTGACTAAAACTCTCCTCCTTCATTTTTTTATGCCTAGATTTTCTTAATACTCTCATCCTATCTCCTACCAACCACTGTGAATATGTGATTTTTAGTCTACTAAAGTTACTATGAACACTGACTTCCCTTAATCTGCTATTGAGCTTAACACTCACTTAGCATGTGCTCTTCTTGAGAAACAGAACTCTACCTTAGTTTAACCTGCCACAGAGCTTAAACTTGCTTAGCAAGCTCTACCCTAGCTTCTTTTAAGAATTATTGCTTGTACACAATTGTAAACCATATTAGTACTATGATGTTATGTAACAATCTTGTTGTTCTACTTGTAATTACGTACTGTGACTTTAACTGTAGTGGATCTTTTCTCCCTGGGTCTCTACTGAAAATGGACATGTGTCCAGCTAGACTATTCCGGTCAACAAATGTAAAATAAATAAATAAATAAATAAACAGTACTAGAATGCTAGAGGAAAGTCCTGCAACTTGTATTGCACAATTCATAGCATGTTTCCAGGTGGTCTCCAGGAAAGTATCAGTCACTGTATAGTCAACAGTGCCTCAGTAGCTCAGTCTGTTAAATTCCTTGTACATTGTACATTTTGCCACACACAGTCCCGCGTGTGAATCCAGTGCTATGTAGCACTACAGTTTCAGTATCTGTCATGTAATGCTCACAATTTCTGACTCCTAAGAACAAAAAACTGTGATGGGTGAGATAGCCCATATTATGTCCAGATATTGTGTTTAGATCTCACAGAATGTTTCACTCAATAGCAAGAATGTGTGCATCAACATTGTTGATTCAGAAATAAAACTGTGTAATCACAGAATGGCTGCATTTCGTGCTTGTCCATACTATGTTGCTGCAGTCAATTATTAAAGTATTTGCAGATGTCCCCTGCTGTCACAGCTAGTGGGTTCTTCTCCCATGCCTGCCTACTAAGCCACGATGGCTGTCTAGGCAAATTACTGTACACAGACATGCCTCTCAAGTGACACAATTTTGTGTAATATAATTAGAACTGACTAATCCGTCTGCACCATGTTTACCAGATAAATTATTGCCTGGAATGCAATGTATTACCAAATTTATTTACAGAACACTCAGGTAGTTACATAAGCCCACATTATGTGAAGCAGTTCTGGGTAGTTCTGTACCAGCATTTGTTAGTGTTTCCTCTTATTGTCTCATGCTATCAGCTTGGCAAGTATGTATATGCTACAACAGCTATAGGAGAATTGTAGTCACCGTAATCACAACTGTCAGTACACACCTTTAGAAGTATGTATGTCTGTGTTGTCAGGGATATCATCTACAGTCTCACTAATAGAATGTTTTTCTCTCTCTCTCCCCACACTTATCTTAATTTATTCATTATTGTAATGTATTATTATGATTTAATATTAATATATATTGTTTAACTATATTTTGAAAAATGTGGTTGATCATTGTTATGTTTCATTATGATTCAATATGAATATATTTTGTTAAACTAACTCTTTTGTTGGCCATTTGGCTTACTTCATACTGGCATGCTGTTGCCATACTGACTGTTATGTTACATTATGCTGTGCTGCAAATAATATACATTAATATGTACGTGGATTAATAAATATGATGTTACATTCTGTTAATACTAACAATGGTTTAGTTGTTACTAACCATAAAATATTGCTTTACCTCATGTCCCACAGCATGTCAAGGTAGGCTGGTTCCTGCTGATCCCCCTTCCTTGCCTCAACCATCCATGGCACTGGGCCCTAGCATGTCTGGGACCCAGACCAATGGTGCTCCCTATGCTGCCCCTGCATTACGTGCAGTGTTGGGTAGTACCACCTCAGGGAATGGGGCCCAGTCCCCCTTTAGAAGCAGTGGCAGAGGGAGAGTGGTCACCTGTGATGAGCTACCAGTCCTGGTGTGCAAGATAGCCTACCAGGGCTATGACCAATGCCTGTGCCGGATTGAGGGCATGCTGGCCGTCCTGGTAGGGCAGCATCACCCTGGTGCCAAGCCTCCAGCACAGCCATCCTTGGAGCAGTGAAGGAGCAGTAGAGATGGTCCATTGGTTGGGAACGTGAGTCATGCTGCTGCCATCTGAATGCACATGGGACTCGGTTTCCACAACACCCTCCCCATCAAAGGTGTCCACCTTCTCATGTGTCACACACTGCCCCTGTGTGCTGTCTTGTCTGTTTGCAAATGCATCCTCAGTTACCCAACTTAATTCACCCACACTTACCTATGTCCCTTCACCAACATTCCACTCAAACCTTAAAAAAAATGGACACCTGTCCCACAAAATATACATATCGTCCCATACATAGCTCTCCATTTCACACACATGTCCAATGGACACATGTAATTCAATTTCAATTAGCTTGACAACACAGTTATGTTATCCTCACCCCTCTCTCTGAGGTTTGAGAAACCAAATTCATGTACAAATTTGTCAAAGTGCACAGTTGTTGCTTTACAAGAAATGGATAGCTGTGGTTCTTTCCTACACCCTTCCTGCACATTCTTCCCTGCCTTTCAATATGTTTTTCCCTCTGCTTGGCCCAATTTCACCACTTTCCTATATCCCCTTTTTTCTTTTCATTATATTTTTTTAGCACAGAGCTGCATGGCATAATGCATCATGCAGGTTTGCTTAGCTCAGCTAAAGAGAGTTATAAAGAGTATGTGTGTTTAACTTTGTAAGACACATGTACAAAATAAACATTTCTGCCATGTTTCAAACCCAAGCCCATCACACCTACAGCACATTGCATTAACCCGCCACACCACCCAACTCTTAATTAAAATGCATGGTTTTAAACAAAACATAGTAATTTCAACTTACAGTCATTAGACACCTGTGTGCCGTGCCACACTGCACAAACTGGAATAAACAGTAATGGAAAAAAATGGGAGTGTACCTTGGATTCACATGCAATAGTATACCTCTAGACAGCCAACCACATGATAATGGATGTAAATGAGGCCTGTGATAGGAGGTAAATGTGCCCTTTAATCAGCAACATGTAGAAAGTCACTTGTTAAGGCATTCATGGCAAAATACATGTTCAGCTGTGACTCTGGTGCACAAATACATCCGTATAAAGCCATGCACATAATGATGGATGTAGACAATGTTTGTTATAGCTTGTATGTTTGCACATATATTTTGCAAGTACACCAGCTGGAGCAGTGACTCAGTAGATCAGTCTGTTAAATGGCTTGCATACAGTACATTTTGCCACAGACAGTCCTGGCTTCAAATCCAGTGTTGTGCGGCATTTCAATTACATTATTATGAAGACAGCAATTAATAGATCACTAATACACACTTTACTTTATCCACACAAATCATTGCAAATTAAATAGCCACTTTCAAGTGCATGAAGTCAGAGGCATGCAGGTAGGGATACACTGGATACACTCCACATATCAGTACAGTAGCACAATATGTCACCTAATATTCTGTTATTGACACAGTTGCCTAATATCCGTACCTTAAACATATGCCTTAATTGGAGTGTAAAGGGTACCCTGGCACTGCTTCTACAACAGGGTTGACACAACTGACACAGATACGCCTACAGCTTGTTGTCCTCCAAAGTGTCCACAGTCTCTGCCTATGTCTACTACCTGCAGCAGCTACAGCCTGTGATAGACACAGCTCTATGTTTAGGTTTCTGATACAGACCTACCCTCATGTGACAATGTATTTTCCTCACCCCAGTAGTGTCCATCTCAGCAGCTTAGAAAGGAGCCAAGGTCTACATGAAGGCCTTATATATTGCACAGTGCTTGCATGTCATTGGCTAATGATAGTGAACGTCAGCTGCTTTGGCTGCAATTAGCATTGCAGAACCACAGATTGTTTTAGAGGTAATCACCTGCTAATGGGGAGCATGTTTAAAAGGCAGGTGGCTGGCTATGGGGAACCATTCTGTATGAGACCTTACTCATACAGAACACACCTTTGTGAAACCTTACCATACATACAGTTCAACAGAAGAGTACTGCACTCTAGCAGGTATGTCACTTTCTTTTGTGTATAACAGGATTCAGATGGGAAGATAGCGGTATGGAGAACAGGGATTACAGCAGTAAGCCAGTCATAGACCTGTGGTAATGACGTCCATGATATACACCTACAGGGGACATACAACACATCATGGTGGCAGTGTCTTTTGTCAGTGTGGCACACTGGTGTTATCAGACTGCTTCTATGACATATTATTGTGTGGTTGGCCTTAGGGGACACACCACAGTGGACTGGAGTGTTGGGTGTATGATCATACAGCGGAAGCTGTCATGGCACACAGGGAATACCATGGCAATGGTATTATCTCAGTTGCATCCATGCATATAGTATGTTGTTAGACTGTGGGTTATGCCATGTGTGAGCAAGCAGTGGATAGTGCTGGCCATTTTGCCTTTGTCGTATTTATACATAGTGGACGTCCAAGTGTCTGCTCCTGTAATGTGTTTCCCCTTGGGTTGTCTTTTAGGAATAATGTGCCACAGATGACACCCACCCTTCTCAGATGCAGAGAATGAGGTAATCTTACAAGGACTTAGGCAGCATCATGACATCCTGTTATCCAGGGAGAGACATAATAGGGAACAGCAGGCTGCACTATGGTCAGACTTTGTCTGTGATGATAATGTCATGAGCCAGCAGGACAGGACATATGAGCAGATTTGACACTGGGCAACTGATATGATTAATGCTGCATATTGACGTGCAGTGGATATAGCCAGGGATCAGCTATCAGCAGTGGAGGGCCTGCAGTGGATCAACCACTCTCGGCCACTGAAAAATTCATGCCATACCTAGGCACATGTGACAGCTTCCAGTCATCCATCACACTGTACATTGTGGAGGTGGGTGCCACAGTTTCCACAGATGAGGAGCATGCAGGTAAGCCTACTGTGATCAGCACTGTAATACTGTAGCAGTCAGTGTGTCAGGCTGTAGATACATATATGTGGGGGTCAGGTCTTTGTTCTTTGTGGGTGGTGTAACCTCAGGTATACATTAATATGCAGATTGGGACCAATACAACAAGTAACAGTGTAGCTACTGTAAATGTGAGATATATGGACATATTATCTTGTTGTGCTGCAACATGCAGTGGTACTGACATCAGCCCTCCTCCTTGAAGGAGGGCTGATGCACTGGTACTGACATCAGCCCTCCTTCAAGTTTTCACAGGTCTGTCAGGTATTGCCCAAGGCCATGGTCCTGCTCCTGGTAAGTATGACACTTGTTTTGTTAAGGAACAATTATAGTCTAGTATGGTTAAGGGCCAAAGTAATGCTCTATGTACACAGAATTATGTGTGTAGACAGTGTAGGATGTTTTTAAATGCCAGTCTGAAAGAGGTACCTAAGGTTTTGAGTGGGGGTAGTCACAGGAGTGTAGTTCAACAAACAGATACACTTTGGCAATTACAGGTAAGAGCAGATAAGGCTCCTGGTTTAATCGAGACAAGGAATCTAAAATGCCTTTAAAAATACAACAGATTGAAGGCAAATACAGTAGGCAGTGAAATGTGCATTCCCTTATTATTGTGAATAGAGATGTATTCAGTTTTATGTGTTTTTTTTTCAATTATAGTGTCATACAGAGTAAGTAAAAGGTAAATATTACTAGTCATGTTTGACTTGATTTACTCCAAGTGATGGTTATAAAGGTCCTGAGTTGAATTTGAATTGGGCTCAGAGGTAGTGCTTTGTGGACAAAGGTGGAGAAGGCTGTTGTTTGAATGCTAATGCAGTTGTGCGTCTTCATTGTTAGGAGTCTTGGATGATTTTCACACACAATAGTGCAGGTATTAATGTACTGCTTTTTTCATTCTTATTGCAGGTGATCTTGGGGGTTAGAGTCTGTCCCCTACACAACCTGATGTAGGTGTCTCTTCAGACACTGATGATGATGGTGGCCACAGTGAGGCACAAGTGGGGGTGTTGGTAGCTGAATCTGTCCCAGAAGTAGATATCACTCTGCCCCCATTGTCACTGCACACAGTCTGTATGTCCACACACATACCCCATCTCCAGAGGCCACAGATTTTGGACAGTCAGAGGGCAGAGACATTGAGCAGAAAAGTGTGGCAACTATGGCCCAGTGGGTGTAGACAAAGGCCACAGCCAGAGAGCTGCTGAGGTTCCACACAGGCAGATTGACAGGGGTGCTAGTAGGAGGCCTGTTGTCTGTCCAACACCTATTGCAGATATCACATCATGGGTCACCTGATCCATGTTTCAGGCTGTCATGGAGGCACAGGCATGTTCTGAATGGAACACCAAGCATATGCTTAGGGTTATGGATGCATCACAATATGTATTTTATTTTATTTTATTTATCATTTGTTAACCGGGAAAGTCCGACTTGGAACTAAGCCAATTTTCAGCGGAGGCCCGGGGAGAAAGGCTCCAGATGCATGTCTTTGTAATGTGGGAGGAAACCGGATCACCCGGAGGAAACCCACACGAACGCAGGGAGGACATGCAGACTCCACACAGAAGGCACCCTAGCCGAGAATCGAACCGGAGAACCTCTTGCTGTGAGGTGACAACTCTACCGCATCTGACATCTGTAATAGCCTCCATTGTATTGGGGACACCTTGGATCAGTTAACTAATGAGTGGACAGATGGTGGGCTGAGACAGTGTCTATCTTGGACCACACATTGTCTGGGCTGGTATGTGTGGTTGGAGTTGAGCATCAGACCCATGGATGTAGGGCAGCAACACCATCTGCTGAGAATCCACGTGGCCATGCACACTCATGCTTCCATAGTGGTACATCCAGTGCTACAGAGGGGAGTGTGTTCTCTACACTATGAAATGGTAGACCATGGACTCATGGTCCTGGGTGGTCTCATGGGGGACATGGTCTCAGCAGACAGCAGTCACCATCAGGTACTAGCACTGCTTCTGACTTGGGCATGGAAGTGCAGGGGCAACTCCTGACAGAGCCAGTTCCTGTGTTCAGGGCTGGAGATGGGGACCTTCCAACTCTACCATGTACAGTCCACAGCTGTCCAACATACACACATGTAGGGCTGGCATTGAGCTTGACTGTGTACATGCACACACTCGCACACCATTGCCATATGCAAGTCACCTACAGACACACACAGCAGCTCTCAATGGTCCATCTTGCATGCTCCTCCCGACTCCAACACATGCTGTCTACCATTTGGGCAAATATAGATGTCTTGCATTCCCACACAACACCCTGTGCAAGTGATGATACCTGTGTCACATCCCTGTCATTCTTGACATTGATGCAGAAAATGCAGCTATGTGTCTGATGCACAGGGTGACTATATTACTTAACATGTACTTGTGTAATGCAATGTTGGTTCACCATGCCATTTGTAGTGGTTAACAAGAGATACAGTATGCTGGCATTTGTCAGATGTACGGGACACATATCTGCATACCTTATATGGTCCTTACATTGTATGTTGTTGAATTGGCTGTATAGTTACAAAATGAGAGGTGTGTCATGGGCCTGTTTATGTTTCTGTTACAGGAATATGTTGAGATGACTTATGGATGCACAGTGGAAATAAAGCAGCACAGCAGAAATATGTCATCAGCAAGGCACAGCACTATAACTGCATGGCTCTATAGGTTCATATGTGTATAACAGGCTAACAAGGACAATGTTGGCATTCAGAATACTCATGCATCCCTAATTTGTAAGAAGGCCTGCTACCCTTCATAAGTGCCACCAGGGTTCTAATGGAGATGACACATCTACATATATCCTGTGCCCATTTCCAACAGTTGCCTGGCAGCAGTTATGATTGTTGTGTTCTGCATCCCAAAGTGTAACTTGCACATGATGTGTGTCACAGCAGATGTTTGCATGACATGCATGTGGGATCTGTTTTATGTAGGGTGTACTGCCTGTGTTACATACATGTCTCCCAACATGTACTATGCATTCCACCATGTCTGCTAAACTTGGTCGAATTTTTGAGTCAGTCACCAGAGCTGTGGATGAAGCCAAGGTGGTTCATACAGCCTACCTTGATCTGGCCAAGGTGTTTGATACCATTCCCCATTCAGGAAACATAGAAAAACCCACTAAGCTAGGCATTAACCCCTATATCACTAAGTGGGTTGCAAACTGGCTCAGAGATAGAACCCACATTGTGAAAATAGTGGACTCCAAGTCAAACTACCAACCAGTCATGAGTGGAGCCCCACAGGGTTCAGTCCTTGGTCCTCTCCTGTTTATCTACTTCTCTGAAGTCCAGGCCAGCATAAATGGTCTCTGGGTGACAAAGTTCTCAGAAGATTTCAAGTTAGGAGCTATTATTAACTTCCCAAGTGATGTTGACATCCTACCGAAAGGCCTCACTGAGATCAATGACTGGTGTCAGAACCATGGCCTTAAGCTCAATGCCAAAAAATCTGTCATCATCCCCTTTGGGAAAAACCCGGTTCCCATGAATTACCACATCAATGGTAGTCCACTGAACACAGAAGGTGTTATAAGATATCTGGGAACCCAGGTTGACAGCAGTTTCTCTTTTGACCACCACATTGCCACTGTGGTCATAAACTCCTTCTATGTGGCACATCTCATTACTAAGGGTTTTGCATCCAGGAAGAAAGAGGTCATTGTCTCCCTCTACTCTTCCATCATTAGGCCAGTCATCAAGTACAATGCCCCATTTGGCATGTACTTCACTAGACGCCTGCAACAACTGGACAGGCTGCAAAAGTATCTAAAAAAGAGGATCCTAGGCCTTAAACACTTGTCCTGTATGGACCGACTCAAAAATTCCAACTATTCTCTGTCTCATATTGCCTACTTAGAGGCAATCTCTGCTTGACATACAAAGGCATGTATGATCCAGCTCTGTTAGAAATGCTACATCTAATGAAATCCCAATCCCTCCGCACCACACACTCCAGTGACCTCAACCTCATGACCACAATCAACAGAACATGATGGAGGGACAAATTCATAACCCAGAGACTGCCCTTACTATGGAATAGACTTTCCATACATGTCAAACAGAGCACCTCACTGGCCTTCTTCAAGAGAAACCTTGATGAGTGGATGAGAAATAGAAAATTCACCCCAGGGATAACTCCAGTGGCTGTACTCGACAGAGGCACTGTGAACTAAGGTCAGGTGGCACGATGTCAGGGTAATCCTATGGGCTAGGTTTGTAAAGGCTCCATGGCCATTAGCCTAATACACACCTACGAACCTATGAACCTATGTTGTTGGTGGGTAGTACATGTGACACATGTGTTAGTCCTGTTATGGATACATGGGAGGTACATAGTGGGAACTGACACCTCCCTCTATGGAGCCATACACATCCCCTCCAAATCATTTTGGAGACAGACTACACATATACAGTCCTGACATGGACTCCATTGGACACGTTTTGTACAATGTGTATGGGTGTACCTTGGAACCTATGTGTCTGCTACAGTTGTATGATATGCCTGTGTAATGACATGGCAAGGGTGCCATTGCACACAGTGATAGCTGTGATGACAGCCACATTCAGTATACCAGTGCCAGTCTGGGATATATGTCTCAAACCTGTTGGTATTGGTTGTACAACAGTGAATGCATCTACATCTTTCCGACCAGTGACAGTCAAAGGCTACAGTACTCTCTGTGTTTGATCCATACGTCCCATGGTTCCATAACATGTAAAATGCTTTAACAGGCTCATACAAACACATGGCTACATTGAGGCTAGCACCACTTGCAATCAGTGCATATAGAACATGCCAAGGCACACACATAGTGAAGGTTGGCTGTATGTAGGTGTGCGCACTTATCTATGTAATGGTACATACTACATATCACAGTAGAGGTGCATGTAACACACTTCATGTCTGCTAGTACTATCGCTTTAGGACATATTATGCCTGATGACATATGCAGGCCAAGTTGCGGTCAGTCCTTTGAGGGGCCACATCACCCACTACAAATAAAACACTGCAAAACCCTACATATGTCTAGGCTACCAAGGATACACCATATGGATATATACATATATATATATATATATATATATATATATATATATATATATATATACACACACACACACACACACACACACACACACACACACACACACACACACACACACACACACATACACACACACATGCACCAAGTAGGCTGGAGTGAGGTGAGAACCCCATACATATCTAGTTTTATACATTATAGATAACAGCACTAATCGTATGTGCCACAGCTTACATCTAACACTACACTGTCAGCTAGTAATCTTAAGGTAGTTCACATTATCAGGCCTTTTAGAAGAGGGCAGTGTGGAAGCTAGCTGCAAGTTACAAGGCCAAAAAGTGGATAGCCCATGAGGGCATGTCTGTTCATTTGCAGGGAGATATACACATGCACACATACTCTGACACAGTCATACACCAAGTGGGCTAGAGTAGGACTAGATCCCCTACCTATCTAGTCTTATAACTATAAATCACTGTATGTATTGCATGCACCACAGCTTACATCTGATGTGATACTGTCAGCTGGTAGACTTACAGTGGCTAACATCATGAAGCCTTGTAGAAGAGGGCAGTGTGGAAGCTAGCAGCAAGGAGGAGCAGCCTTCAGTCAACTGGTGCCCTAGGCAAAAGAACTCCATGATGCCCCCCACCACACCTTCCGGTGCCCCTGCTACAACGGCACCCTAAGTGGCCCCCTAGTTGGTCTATGCCTAAGGCCAGCTATGGCAGCAAGTTACAGGGCCAAAAAGTGTAAAGTTACAGGGTCAAAAATTGCATAGCCATTGCAGATAGATAGCCCATGAGGGCATGTCTGTTTATTTGCAGTGAGATACATACACACACACACACACACACACACACACACACACACACACACACACACACACACACACACACTGACACAGTCACGCACCAAGTGAGCTGGAGTGACATTGCAGCCCCTCTCGATCTAGACTTATATACTATAGATTATGGTACATATTGCATGTGTCATAGCTTACATCTGATATTGCACTCTTAGATGGTAGTCTTAAGGTGGCTGTCATCATCAGGCCTTGTAGAAAAGGGCAATGTGGAAGCTAGCAGCAAGTTACAGGGACAAAAGTTTATAACCATTGTAGGTAGATGGCCCATAGCAGCATATCTCTATGTTTGTAGGAAGATACACAGACACACACACACACACACACACACACGCACACACACACACACATACACACACACACACACACACACACAGACACACACACACACACACACACACACACACACACACACACACACACACACACACACACACACACACACTCTGACATAGTCATGCATCAAGTGGGCTGGAGTGAGATTAGAACCTCTATATATCTAGTCTTATACACTATAGATCACAGTACTTATTGCATGTGCCACAACTTCAATTTGATTTTACACTGTCAGCTGATAGTCTTAAGGTGGCTGACATCATCAGGCCTTGTAGAAAAGGGCAGTGTTGGAAGCTAGCAGCAAGTTACAGGGCCAAAATGTGTATAACCATTGCAGGTGAATAGCCCATGAGGGCATGTTCATTCATTTGCAGGGAGATACACACATACGCATTCTGACACAGTCATGCACCAAATGGGCTGGTGTGAGATTACAACCCATACCTATCTAGTCTGATACACTATAGATCACAGTACTTATTGCATGCACCACAAGTTAAGTCTGTTATATATATGATTGCAGGCACAGTACTGTTCTTTACTCAAAGTAGACCTGTGTTGACCAGCATCTGCGGTCTGCAGTGTGATATTGCTTCATACTCTTAACTGCATCTAGTTTCCTAGCAGTGGTATAACTGGAATTATCCTAGCTATGTGTCTACAGCTAGCAGTCTAGCCATATGTGGCTGCTTGCAGTTAAAGAGGCATACCTGTGGGCAGGGACAAGTTGCCCTGTCCATACATGTGTTGACAACATTATACATTACAGTACCTGTTCACCAGTTTCTGTCTATGTGGTGACATCCAGCAGGCAGATGAGCCTGTGGGTAACTGGATTATGTACTGTTGCACCCTTAGCTTGGATTCTTTGAGAACAGTATGGCTATGTGATGGTGAAGATTTACTCACCGTTATTAGGGTATGTCATACAATACAGACATCCACACAATATTTCTGTATATAGCAGGGATGTATATATAACTGTAGATGCGTGTGTGTATGATATATGGGGGTGTATATATCATTTTACTATATATAGATATATATATATATATATATTTATATATATATATATATATATATATATATATATATATATATATATATATATCAGTACATATCTATTTGTTACTAAATAGCGATAGCTATACTATTCATGTGGGAGAGAAATAGTGACAGATGGATATGTATACGTATATCTGTCTGTATAGAGATTTATACATAACAGGTCATTCTGATGAAGGGGCAACAGGATTGCACTCATCTTTACTAAGTGTATGGGCATGTTCAGTGGGACTGAAAGTACTAATAAGGTGATTCCGGTCCACACCTACCTGTACTCCAGTCTGGGATTTTGTATGTTACAGACATTAACATCGCCCCATTTCTGTAGTACTGCACTTCACTCAAACTGCCTACAGCATTCCCCAGCTGTGTGCTGCATTTAATTGGTGACTGTGGTTGGTAATGTTATACCACCAATAGACTGAGAGTCTGCATACCCCTCAACTGTCCTGATTTCCACATATTTTCCAGAGTTTTGCCTCATATATTTGGTCTGTTTCTCATATATCTGTGGTCTTCTGGTGAAGCATTGAATATTGACATCACTATATTATGCTACTTACTGACAAACATTTGTGTTTCAGACATTATACCTTTCAGACCATATGTAATAATGCAACACATTTACTTCCAGTGACTTTCTAGGTTTATGGGGAAAATATTTGAAATCTGACCCTATGTTTGGGACTTTGTCCCCCCAGTCTTACTGGCTTTGTCCAGATTGCTTGCAGTAAGAGGTATGACAGTATGTGAAAACACCAACATAGTACTACTTCACATGCAAAATATGTGAGTAATTCTAGATTAGAACCATCAACAACATCACCCGTGCTAGCTTCCATAGTCCACTGAGCCAATCAGGTCACCAGACAGAGAGGAGTCATTCATCACACAATCAACAGCATAAATATGTATATTGTTATCCTGTGTGAGGAGAGACATACAATGGTGTGAGCAATATCTATGTTACAGCCCTGAGATTGCCTTGTCCACTGATATACTATAGATGATTTTCTGTTAAAGCAGTTGTATGGGCACACTGCTGTGTTGGGGGTGGGGGAACAATGGCACATGATCTGATGGGATATACAGTAGCCAAATATCACTTGATCCCACTGTTTAACATCTCCTTTGACTGATGTTGAGAATATTACAACCATGAGGCCTAGTGACTATTAAGGAACACATACTATTGGACTGGGTATCTTTAGTCCCATGTGAATGCTACATCTGTCCAATTAGCCTATTATATTTCCTTGCATAGCAGCAGCAGATCTATACATATGCTATATTATAGTAATCCTTGCAATTGGTGTGTAGCTTCCAGACTTACTTTGCGAATGCAGCAGTTGGGAGACCTGTAGTTCAGGGATGACTCTGTGTGAAGCAAGCAGTACACAACCAATACCTGGATAGGTGCAGGTTGTGTGAATTGCCTGACATCAGTTATTTTAATATATGTATGTGAGTAGGAGTAAGGTGCCAGTCCCTAGGACCCTAGGTTGTCAGTGAGTGTGCTATGCATTGTCTCTTAGCCAATGCCAGGGTGTACTGGGCATGCCTAAGTCTACCTACAGGAACATCATTAAGGGGTTCCTCCTCTTAGTCCTCTTGTGAGTATGGTGACTTAGGCACTGGTGGGGGTTGTGTATCCCTTCCATTTGTTGAGCTTGTTGCAGCTGTTTCCACAGGAGAATATTGTGTAGCATGGCACATACTGTGAACATATGTGCACATGTGGCTGGAGAATACTGCAGGGCTCCAGCAGATATATTGAGGCATGAGAACCGTGATTTTAGCATCCCAGACACACGGCCTATGATGTTCCCAGTTTGTGAGTGTGTCTCATTAAGGCATTCTTCGGTGGGTGGGTGTACATTTCTGATGGGTGTCAACATCCACAGGTCTAGGGCGTAGCCAGCATCCCCCAGTAAATAGCCATGTGAGATGTCCACCTTAACATCATCTGGCACAGCTGTGATGCATGCCAGATATGGGAGTCATGATAACTGCCAGGGTTGCCAGCACACACATTCATAATAATGCCTTGGGCATTGCATATTACCTGTCAGTTGATGGTGTGGTACCCTTTGCAGTTGATGTAGATTCTACCCTCCTCACCAGGTGGTGACTTGATGTGTACATGAGTGCAATCTATGGGACTCAGTACCTCAGGGTAGTGTTGTACATGGTAGAAGTGTTGCATATTGCTGGCCTGTGCCTCAGGGCTGAGGGGAAAATAAATGTGCTCACTGGCATGTGATAACATGGCATCCAGGCACTGGTGGAGTCCCCTGGATGCTGATGCTTGTGAGACCTCCATCATGTCCTCAGTTGGTCTTTGGAAGGTACCTGTGGCTATTATCCTAAGGGCTGCACATAACTTTGTTTCCACTGGGATGGATTCCTCTCTGTTGGCTCTGTGTCTGAGTTGAGGGCAGCAGAGCTCAGTAAGTTCTTGTAGTATTTCCCTATCCACCCTGTAGTGCTCTACAATCTCCAGCTTATGTAGCTGCTGGAAGGTTACCCTGGGGCTGAACACTCTTCTCCTTCTCTGCCCAGGCCGATTGTCAGCAGCACCAGCAGCAGCATTGACTTCAGCATCTAGCACATACAGATTTAGCAGACCTGCAGCAGCCCCTAGCATTCTTTCACTTAAAATTCACAAGTCTGTACTCTAATGGTGCAGAGTATGGGTGAAAAATCAAAATGTAGGGTGTATAGTGCTCTATTGTAGGTGCTGCCTGTGGGATTGACTACCTATGATGCATTCCACCTACCAAGTACATCATTAGGAAGATTTAATGGCCTTGTTTAAGTGAAACAGGGGTCATCGGTAATTAATATATCATTGGCTTTTAGATACACTCAGCACAGTGTCACACCATTCAAACATGTGGAAACAAGTGCCGTGAAGGTAAACAAAGCTTAGCAGTCACAGTACACACCCCCCTGAAAGGTCACACTCAGCACGGCAGTGCACCACGCAAACAAATGGAAACACATGCCCCAAAAGTAAATAAAGCTTAGCAGCCAGTGTACATGTCCCCTTGATGAGCACCGTGGTGTGTTGCACAAACAGGCACAGCTGAGCTCCAATGAGCTTACACGTACTCAGACACACCTCCTCTTGATGTCAGCTACCTCTTCTGTGAACACCAACACCATTCTGTGCCTACATGGAAAGGATATGCAGACATGGATACACATTTGAGCTATTCAGTAACTCCATCTCATTTACACAGGGATCCATGCACACAACCTGCAAACTACACAGTTCAAAGCCCTACCTTGTTAGCAACAACACCATTCCACCATTGCAGATACTCCATGCAGGGTCCTATAATACATTTCTGTCACATACAATTAATTGTGGGTTTTCCTCTCTTTTTTTATGTTTATTTTTTATTTTTTTTCATAAAAGCATGTTTGCACACAGCAACATGCTGGGTAAACATACCCAGATCATTAAAAAAAAAATTATTTTAAATTACTTTCCTTATGTTTTTGGACACGCGATGGATAGTTCTGGTCACATCTGTATGAGCTATACCATTTCTGTCCATCTACCTGCATTTTTACAACCCCTGTTGCCTGCCTGAAATCCTGTACATGGAATTTTCCTCTGTACAGTATGGACACTGACACGGGGTCTGCAGAGCTGCCTATCCGCTTGCTGGATCATTCTACTTGCCTCATTTGCATGAGATTCAGCTCTTTTGGGAGATGATTTGCATGACATGGAAGTCTCATGTTGGCGCTCTCATGTGCGCCGCTCAGCACTGCTTACTGAATTGCAAACCTGCTTACTTTCATGTAAGCAGTCTGCCACAATGCCTACATGGTAAAAAAGACTGTGTAGGCTTTATTAAATTCCCCCATCAGACCTGTTAGAAGTAATAAACTGTATGGTGAATCTGACATACCTAATTTTGTTTGCCAGTGACAACTGATGACTTCACAGATGAAATCTGCTTTGGATCACAACTAAGGTATAGTTGGACACTCAGCCATAAGCTTCCATGAAGAAATTTCAGTGGGTCCATTGCAAAACTGTTTAATGCTCTGTTATTGATTCACTAAATTGCTGACTCCTTTTTGATGTTCAAAAACCAGAAAGCTATGTATAATATGTGTGACTGAAATGCGTCAATTTGCATTCAGTAGTAACACAGGAATGTAACACAATGGAGCACTGTTCTTTGCATGAGATATAAAGACAAGGTCCAGCCTGCCTAAAAATGTATCAGTTTTGGTGGAGGCTAATAACTATCTGACACTTTTTAATAAAGAGCAAGGGTAATGTTAGTGAAAATATTTTACAAACAACAACAACAAAAAATTAAAACAGAAATGTACATGTTTTATGTCACATTCTAAGCAAACAATTTACATCTAACAGTACTGTTCCTTTCCTTGGTAGTATTTCTGGTGTGTGACAAATGTTAGTACAAACAATACTGAGAGAAAATGAAGTATTCAAAAATCAGGTTACATCAGAGAAATTCACCCTTTTCCTGAGGTACGTCAATCTTAGAGGTGATCATATTATATAAAACACTAGACAAGAAGAAGTTGCATCTCTAGTTCCGAGTTTAGGACCTTTGTTGCTTATATGAATGCTAAATTTAAATTCTCCTTCAAACTCAAGTGAATTCATACTTTTGACTTTAATGATTGTAACACGGGCAGTGATTCAGAAAGTGGAAATCCCTGTCATGAGCTGCTACCATTGGCTGTGGCTTTTTATGATTCATAGACAGGCCCACCCTAGTGATTCTACACAGTTGATAGGAACTCCAGGGTGGGACATCAGTAACTTAGCTAGGATGGGGTGAGAGGGGAACCTTCCCTGGGTGCAAAGTTTTGGAAGGCTAATCAGCTTATCCTGATCACTCTTTAATGCAATACTGGCTTCTAAAAGCTGGTACTGCATTTGCTGCCAAACTTGAGTGTTGTAGCACTCCCTGTGTGGTCTAAACTGTAGCAACTGCTTGCCCCATTGTAGTAAGCAGTTTGCTACAATTTAAAAGTAAAATAAAAAAAATCTTTTTTTTAACTAAAACCTGAGCACTATAGCAATCCATGCTGGCAGGATATAAACTGTAGCAACTATCTGGTATATTTGTGGCAAGCAGTTTGTTACAGTTTAAAAATAGTTTTTTAAACTTAATCAGGAGTGCCATAGTACTCTGTGCAGGCAGTATATAAGCTGTATGAACTACATTTGTAGCAAGCAGTTTGCTACAGTTTAAAAATAAGTTTTTTTAAACTAAAACATGAGCACAGTAGTGCTCTGTGCAGCCAGGGTATAAGCTGCATCAGTTTACTAGAGTTTTAAAGAAGACATTATTTATTCAATTATTTATTTATTTTTAATAAAATAAGTTGAAAGAGGGTTGGGGGCATGGCACAGAAATGGGACTTGAGTGGCTGGGGTAGGAGGGAGGGGGCATGTCATGCATCTGGCCAACTGGTTGGTGTGCCAGTAAAAGAGATATCCTTATTTTATATATATATATATATATATATATATATATATATATATATATATATATTTTTTTTTTTTTTATTATTTTTTTGCTGGTTGGGTGGTAGGATATAAACCTAACTCTAATAAGCTGATCACTTACAACTGGCTTATTACACTGAAGTGTTTTTTTTTTTTTGCTCTTCACTTGAAGAATGGATGGGATGGGGCATAGTACTAGCCAAGGAACTCTTTGAACCAGTTATGCTACTGTGGAACATCTCCACAGCCATTCTATATGCTAATGAGGCATTCGGAGGAGCAGCCTATGCTTATTAGTGATGTGCTCTCCCCCAGAAATGCCTGCAGTAAAGAATTTTACTTTACTTTTACTTTTTTAGAAAGGTGATTTTCTGATAGTAACATTATCACCTGTGTGTTAATGAATATGGAAAAAACTACATTCTCCCATTGTGTCAATGGGGAGAGCATGTAAAAGGAAAGATCAGGTAAATGTCTGAGGAGAGGAAGTTGTGGTGGGTTTCTGAGTGTGTGTGTGTGTGTGTGTGTGTGTGTGTGTGTGTGTGTGTGTGTGTGTGTGTGTGTGTGTGTGTGCGTGTATGTGTGAGTGCGTGCATGTCTGCAGAAACATGACTGGTCTCAGGTGTGTGTATGTCTGTCTGGGTAGTTACAGGAGTAGGTTAGCTGGAGAATAGGCAGAGTAGGTTTGTATATGTCTAGGGCTGAATGGTTAGCTGTGTCCATGAATGCAGTTTGGTAAGGGAGTGTCTGATCTATGGAAAGTGTCTGTGTGTTTGGGACTGTATGTGAATGTGTATGTTTGTGTGTGTGAGTGTGTGTGTGTGTGTGTGTGTGTGTGTGTGTGTGTGTGTGTGTGTGTGTGTGTGTGTGAGTGAATGGGGGGGGGGGGGTTGCTTGCCTGTAGAGCATGTAAAAGGAAAGATCAGGTAAATGTCTGAGGAGAGGAAGTTGTGGTGGGTTTCTGAGTGTGTGTGTGTGTGTGTGTGTGTGTGTGTGTGTGTGTGTGTGTGTGTGTGTGTGTGTGTGTGTGTGTGTGTGTGTGTGTGTATGTGTATGTGTATGTGTGTGTGTGTTTGTGAGTGTGTGAATGTCTGCAGAAACATGACTGGTCTCAGGTGTGTGTATGTCTGTCTGGGTGGTTACAGGAGTAGGTTAGTTAGGGGATAGGCAGAGTAGGTGTGTATATGTTTAGGGCTGAATGGGTGGCTGTGTCCGTGAATGCAGTTTGGTGAGGGAGTGTCTGATCTATGTCTGTATGTTTATGACTGTATGTGACTGTGTGTGTGTGTGTGTGTGTGTGTGTGTGTGTGTGTGTGTGTGTGTGTGTGTGTGTGTGTGTGTGTGTGTGTGTGTGTGTGTGTGTGTGAATGAGGGGGTGCCTGCCTGTACCAATGCAATGCCTGACCTGACTGGTGATTATGCAGGAAAGATTTTAATAGCAGTAACAGCAATACCATGATATTCAGAGACTACAAATTAGCTCCAAAAAGGACTTTCCTCATTTCAGCTAAACATCTCTTAACTGCATTTTCTGCGATCAATAAAAGTAGCTCTTTACACTTTAGCAGTTAGCTCACATGACAGTTTTTTTTCTGTATCCCATCTATAGATCCATTTAGCTGAGAAAAGGTTACAAAAATAGTCACCTTATTATTGAATGTGTCTTAAGTCATGCAACTTTTTTGCAAATGTCTGCTGCATAAACACATCTTTAAACTTATTTCACCAGCTTCAAAGAGCTACAGAGTTCTGCCATAATTTCACCTAGATTAAAACCTTTAGATGAAATAGAACTTGGAATGATCTGTTTGGTTTACCAGATAAGCAAGTTATGTTGCCATTAGTTATCAGCTGCATCTCTGTATAGGTAGATTAAACCAGTAAATCAAAAGCAAAACACAGAAATCAGTAACTGAATATTTTAACTTTATTTTTCATTTATTATACTTATGGACAAATTGAAATGTACTTTATGGTGCTAAAAACTGAATAACAGGTACTGCTATCCAAAAACAATAACAGAACTTTTTTAACTGCAGCTGCAGTGCAATACTTCTTTTTAAGGTGGATTGCTATGGAGTGTAGCATAAAGTTTAACTGCAGCTGTAAAGGACATCATACTTGATACTAATGAAGAAATGAAAATGGAACAAATGAGTAGGCAGTTTCTTTACTGAAAATGCAATTAAATCCCATTTAAAGTAGCATCTTATTTTAACTATAAAGTGCATTATGTTTTTATGTTTTCGATACCTGATAGACAGTAAGCTTGCTTTTTGTTACAACTTTTACAACAGAAGCAGATGCACTGTTTCTGTGTCTTGCTGTGCCTTCAACCAGGCCATGTGGTAATGAAAGAAGGTCACAGTCTCTGAATGCATGAGCCAGTTGGTAGGGTATCTTCTGATTGTAGCTTGGCTACAGGCTCCTCGTACAGGTCATAGTTTTCTTCTGTCTGCACTGACCCAGTCACCATCTGTACAATGTAGGTATAAATAACTCACCATAACTTTGTTGAGACTCACCAGCCACAGCACATGAATTTATTGCTAAAGATAAGTATGAGCACAAATATTGATGAGGTTCCTTGTTGCTCAGGGAAGTGTCCGGCATAGTCTGAACTGTTATAGCAGTGTCACTGGTATTAATGGCAATGGCACAGAAAGGAAGATAGTACTTACTATTTACACACTTCACTGAGTTGCAACAACCTAGATTTTGTATGTAAACAGTGGAAGGAAGACGAGAAGCCATTTTGTAAAAAATGCTTTAAGGATCAGTGAGATTCAGAATTCTAGAGTTTTCATCGTGTTTGTGTGTGTGTGTGTGTGTGTGTGTGTGTGTGTGTGTGTGTGTGTGTGTGTGTGTGTGTGTATGTTTATTAATGATTATACTTTAATTTTTGAAGTATCGTGACTTGCAGCACTGGGTTTCACATTTCCTGTATGGAGCTGCATTAGAGGTACCTACTCTTCTCCAGTATTTTTCAATAATATCACTGTGGACTTCATTTCTGCTCACAGGTTATATGAACACTGAATTCTTAATCATTTTATCTTCTTCATCATAAGTAGGGTAGTCATACCTCCTGTTGCCGTTGCAAATCTAAGTACATAGGATCTGCTTTATATGACCATTTCATGGTACACAGAATGGTCTGATCCATTTGCTGTGTGCTGGCAATGGTGTTCTCTGGCATGAACTCACAGTCAGTGCTGCCATCTTAGCTAATGACTATCTCAGTGCCTGTTTGAACTCCAGCATTATCAATTAACAAGACAAAATTTGGGGGAAGTCGTTGCTAACCAGGTTAGATTCTGGCTGTAAAATGTTCAGTGAAACATTCCCAAATGTGAATAAAAATAATGTTGAGTCTGAGCACTGAATAGAAAAATAAATACATGAATAAACATTAACAGGCTTTAAAGACTAACACCATTTAGATATGCCAAAACATGTGAAAACATTGTAACCACTCATTTTAAATATTGGAGATTTATTTCAGATCCACCATATTTATTGTGTGTATGCTAATTGCCAGACAGGCTTACTATTTTATGCAGTTGCATGTCTGACATATAAAGCTTTCTTTTCTTTACCAATCATGCACATAACTTAAAATTGTTAAAGATTTTACAAAGCTATTTTTTTCTTTTGTGGATTTTGTTGAAGCTGGTGTTAGAGGTGGAGACAAACACATTCTATTGGATTATAAGGAATACATTTGGCAGTCAAAATTAATGCATTAAAATTTCCTGGGCATTTTAGCTCCAAGTGTGCACTTTGTGAGAAAAAAAAAAACACTTCCCACCAGGTCAGGTTCCCAGGTTTTCATGTCACATGCCTTTTTAGCTGCATTTAATTGGTTGCATTATATTTAAGTTTTCAGATTCTTCTGTATGTTGTTAGTCTGAAAATATTTGTTAATGTATTAGCAAAAGTGCTTACTAACATGTGAATAAATTCTATAGTTGTCATTCTAGAAACATCAGCATTCATCCAGGCATTAAGTTGTGCCTTGTACAGGGCTGGTAATGAATTCATGTTTACATGCTTGAAGAGCTGGGCCTTAGGGATTTAGATTCTGTTTTTGAAGTCAAGAGCCATTTTTTTCTGTCAGACAAGCAAGTATTGCACTGGGTAGCAATCAAAGAAAATGAGTTTCATCTACATTATAAATAGCATGGTCAGTCAAATATCCTCTGTGAATGGTTTGTAGCAGCCCTATGCAGCCCTATAGGGCTGTGCCCAATGACTACTTACTAGACAGCTAAATGGTTTAAAAAGACCTCAAGTGAACTCTGTGTTCCTCATAATGTCTGCCTTTGAAGGGCTTTAGTAACATGTCAGTTTTGGCCCTTTGTAATAGCTCTTAAGACATGCGCAGGAATCACTAAACCAGTCAAATATATGTTTCTGGTTTTATCACTGTTTTCTTTTCCAATCATTTTTACTGAACTACATTTATGATTTTAGTGTATTCTGTACTATCACATGTATATTGGCACTAGTATCGTAATGCACTGCCATTTTGGGCCTTTTTCCTTAGGTCCTTAGTAAAATTGCATTTTGCAAAGTAGGGCTAACCAAATCAAAAACATAAATAATTATACACTGGATCATTTACTAGCACTAGATAATTAAAGTTTTTGATGTATAATAAAATATTTTTTATACTTCTCAAAAGACTTTTAGTTCAGCCAAATTTTGAATGTTTGTTTCACCTGATCACAGCTCAACTTGATAAATATGCCACTATTCCCTTAAAACTGAACATCACAGATGTGACTGTGAATGTCGCTCTAGATCAGTAGCAACATACTTTAAATATATCTCACTGTGATTAAAAAATCAAGGTCCCAGCTTCACGCCAGGAAGATGTATTTAAATAGCACTGCTCTGCCTTGGACAAGCACCCATGTACCCCTGCATTGAGCGAGTTTACACAGTTATCCTCTACCTATATATGACATTGCTGACATTAAACGTCCCATGGGAAGAGGGAAGCATGTGTGTTCTTTGTTCTCTGAGGGCTTGCCATCTCAAACATGCTGTATTTAAGTATAGGCGATGAAATAGTCAAGTCACCTCTCATGGGAGCCCTGGGAGGGAGTTTGTCTGTTGAAGAAAAACTTTGGACAGATAATTTTCCAGTAATAAAACCAAAGTTTATACAATTGGAATACTGCAGTGATCAGTGGCTGTAATATGTTCATTACTTGAATCAAAGGATAGAGTTTGACAAAATGAGTTTTGCAATGGTCTGGCAGACCCCATTCTTGTCTGGTTAACCTATTAATTGCCACATACCAGTCTTAACGAAAAAAGACAAGTGCTGCTGTTTCTAGTCTTGTCAAATAACATTGACTTTCTGTTAAGATTTCAGAATGTCAACATTTCTTTTATTTGGTTGCATTCATGTAGCACGATAGGATCATTGTATACCACATCATAAATTAAAAACTGAGTTTGACTACTAAAGTAGAAGAAATGCTGTCTTCTTGTAGAATCATTTAAATCTATGATTCTGGTATTGCAAAGTTAAACCGGCCCAATAGAAATGAATTTAGTAAATGCAGATGCCTGTGTCTGAGTCCATTAACTTCAATGTGCACACACTGCATGGCTGAGCTCAACTTATCAGTTCATATCCCTCTCAAGATACCTGTTTAATAAGGATATAATACTCACTGAAGCACAGTGATCATATCTGATGTCTCAGACTTAGCCTTATTAATACAAACTATTAATAGAAAACATTTTGGAATAGCTTTAAGAAAACTCATGTGTAATAATATGAAAACATATCAATGTATTACAGCTTTATAAAGTTAAACCTGAACTAAAAGTCTTCAGGAGAAATCACTGCACCTTCCTAGTGGTGCTTATAGAAACCAGGAGAGCACAGAGATCACACCTGCATGGTCATGAAGGTGGATATAAATATCTGTTCCTTTCAGCTAAGATGCCAATGAATGAGCTCATTCAGACATTTGGGCTAGTTTGCAGTTTAGAAAGTGAATGCATTCTAGTGCACTGCTCTGCAGAGGAACAGAAATTAGCTTTGCTGCCTTAGGTACTCTACTTCGTGGCTCAATGTTTTCTCTGGATCATGCAAAAAAGTTTTTAATCTACCAGTTTACTAGAATAACTTTCTATAAGCAAGTTGCCTCTTTAATTTAACATGTATAATTAACACAAGGTTAGGAAAACAAAATCAAACAACAAACACTTCACATTAAAACTAGTACTTAAAAAAGTTTTTCATATAGTGATTAACACAGAGGAAAATTTCAACAACAAAACAAAAAAAAAACTTAATGTAGGAATAGTTGTAGGTACAATTAAAAATGTCTGTGATTCAATAATACTAGTCTTGTGTTGCACTCTAACACAACTCATTAACCAGTAACAAAATGCTGAGAAGCAGATAGAAGAGGGCAATAGAGGGACTTCAAGTTTAATATGTATTGTTTAGATTTATTTTGCTTTTCCTCTGTACCACTAAGACTACAGATTTACAATGAAAAACCAGCATGAAGGAAGGACATTACACATAATGAAATGAAACTTTTAATGTGGGTAACACAACCTGAAGCTTCCTAAAGAACGAGTGCTTATGTGGAGTGGTAACACCCATGCACTGTCCCAGTAATCAAGGAGCCTCAATCCTAACACTAGCACCAGTGAGGGGCGTGCACATTGGGGGGATAACAAGTACACACACAGTAAAGTACAATTTGTCTTAAGAGCACACAGAGATCACAGTCAGTCTGGGGCTGGTTTCTCTCATTCTCTCTAGGTCCCCAATAAGATTCCCCACTGGCACAGCTATAGGGTCCAGATCTCAGCCTAGTGGTCGGGCTAAAACCTCCAGCACCTTCTCTGTCCAACCAGTGCTTTGTGTCCCTGCCCCATACACACACACACACACACACACACACACACACACACACACACACACACACACACACACACACACACACACACACACACACACTTTAAGATATGATTTATATACAAACACACACTCCTGGGGAAGGCTGGCACAGGTCCTCCAGCTGTGCCCCCTTTCTGCCCAGACTATAAGGTAGTACTGACTGCCACCAACCACTAATATCAGCTACTATAAGGCCCTTCCCAAAGGCTGACCAATTTCACTGTGTAATGTTACTGTTATACAAATAGTTAAGTGTGACTGAGCAGCAAGACTATTGTAGTGGCTTGAGCAGTATCACCAAATACATGCAAGTACTCTAGAGCTTACATTATCTCTACACAAAACAGCCACAGTAGAAAGGTTTAAAATTATTTGATAATAAATAATAAAAACACAAGACAAATCTCATCAATTCAACACAGTGCTAATCAAGAGTTCAGAAATCACAGGAACTTTAAAAGAATATTGTAGGACAGTCTGACATAAATATAGAAAATAGCTAGACTAATCTGACTAAATTCATATCTAACTCTAAGAGAAACTATGTCCTAAATAACTTTACTTAGAAGGCAAAGTGCTGGTGAGTTGTTGTCAGCTTCAGACAAAATCCAAAATGCTCAATATTTCTCTCTGAGAAAGTCTTACATTGATAATACACAGTACTATTGAGTCATTTCACATTACATCATTTTTATCACTTCTCCTTTAGTTCCCAGGCTAACAGAAACTCAAAATTTACATTTCTTTGTAAGTTGCACCTGGCCAGGAAGCTACAGCAATAAAATACATGTTTACATATAAAATCTAGTAATTATCTCTGTTTTAATAATAATAGAAAGAATTTGCTAGCCCAGACATCCTGTCTCTGAGCTTGAAATCAAAACAGTTGTAATTCTTTACTTAACAACTTTCTTCCAGCAGGGTACACTGTGGTTACATTTTTGAAGTTCAGCATATAACACAGCTTTCTTGCATTTAGTTTTCTTGCATTTGTAAAAACAAGCCTGTGGATTATATTAATAGTTACAATGACAGAATTATCTACAACATTTTATCTAGCTAGGCTGGCAGCCTTTACACACATCTCCCCCTTGGAGAACTCAAGCTAGTTTTCAAGTGTCTCTTGAGAAACATTGCTTGAGAGGGTTAGGTCTATTTGGGTATACCTTAACCCATTCCCTGTCTTCAGACCCCATCTGCATTGGCATTGCTAATTCTACTGCAGTTCTGCACTGACATATCATATGCTTGCAACCTTAGGCTCCATCTTAGCAACTTGTCATTTTGCTGGCTGGCTCAATGTAACCATGTTAGGGGATTGTGATCTGTAACTACAGTGAATCTCCTTCCATACAAATAAGGCTGAAGTTTCTGCAATGTCCACACTATGGCTAGACATTCATTTTCTACAGCTGCATAGCATTCCTCCCTGGGTTGAAGCCTATGACTGAGATAAACCACTGGGTGCTCTTCTTCCTCTGATGAAATCTGGCTAAGTACAGCCCCCACCCCATGGTTCAAAGCATTCACCTGCACAACAAATTATTTGCTGTAATCTGAACTTGCTAACAAAGGGGATCCTCCCAACGTTTCTTTAAGCTTCTGGAATGCCTGCTCATATGCTGTGGTCAACACTACCTTATCTGGCCTGTTTTTCCTTGTCAGATCTGTGAGGGGAACAGCTATGGTACTATAACTGGGGATGAAATTTCTGTAGTACCCTGCTGTCCCTAAGAATTTTCTCACCTGCTTTTTGGTAACAGGTGCAGACCATGTCTGAATGGCTTCCACTTTGGCAGGTTCTGACCTGATCTTAGCACTCCCCACTCTATGTCCTAGGTAGGAGACCTCTACCATACCCACCTGACATTTGCTCAGCTTAATGGTCAACCCTGCCCTCTGTAGTCTGCCCAGCACCTCCCTGATATGTTGAAGGTGCTCTTCCCAGGAATGGCTGTAGATGGAAATATCATCAAGGTAAGCAAGGGCAAACCCTCTTGCTCCTGCTAGGGTATGCTCTACCAGCCTCTGGAAAGTTGCTGGGGCATATATCATCCCAAAGGGCATCTTTGTGAACTCATATAAACCAAAAGGAGTCACAAAGGCTGATCTCTCTCTCTCTCTCTAGCACTGGGAGTCAAGGGCACCTGCCAGTAACCCTTGGTAAGATCAATGGTGGTAAGATACTTAGCCCCACTCAGCTGCCCTAGGCCTTCATCTGACCTTGGCATGGGGTAAGCATCTGACTCTGTGTGATTATTTAATTTTCTGTAGTCCACACAGAAGCTGGTTCTGCCATCCTTCTTTGGCACCAGCACCACTGGGGAGGCCCAGGGACTGTTACCCCTAGTTCCAACATTTCCTGTATCTCCTCCCTCAAAGTCTGTTTAACTCTCTCTGGCACCCTATAAGGGGCCTGCCTAATAGGCCTTTGGGGTCCTGTATCCACCTGGTGCTGCACCAGGTGGGTGCACCCTGGTTTCCCAGTGAACATGTCCCCAAACTTCTGTAGCACTGCTCGGATTTCTCTAACCTGGGTAGGAGATAGCTGCTTGGACATTGCTACCCCTTCCACTGAGGTGTCAGTTCGAGTGTCACTGAGGAGATCAGTCACCAGTTCTCCCTCAGACTCCTCCTGCAATCCACTGTAAATACTCAGCACAAGGGTGTCCTTATCATGGTAAGGTTTCATCATGTTGACATGGTACGATTTGTGCCCCTGCCTCCTGCCTAGCAGTTCTACCATGTAGTTAACATCACTGACCTTCTTTACCACCTTGTAGGCTCCTTCCCAAGCTGCTTGAAGTTTCATGTGTCCAACAGGAATAAGAACCATTATCTGCTGCCCTATAGCATACTCTCTAGCTCGAACATTCCTGTCATACCAGACTGTTTTCTGTTGTTGTGCTTCTGCCAGGTTTTCCTGGGCCAAGCCCATGAGTTCCCTAAGCCTTGTCCTGAGGATTAGGACATATGATACAACAGACTCCTTGTGGGATTCACACTCACTCTCCCACTCATCATGAATTAAATCTAGAGGCCCCCTCACCCAATGCCCATACAACAACTCAAAGGATGAAAAATATATGGATTGCTGGGGCACCTCTCTGTAAGCAAACAACAGATGGGGCAAATATTTGTCCCACTTCCTCTTAAACTGGTCAGCAAATGCCCATAGCATGGACTTGATGGTAGAGTTTAACCTCTGAACAAGACCATTAGTCTGGTGATGGTAGAGGGTGGCCTTCAGTTGCTTCACCCCACAGTACTTCTACAGACAGGTCAGCAGGTCTGACATGAAACTGGCACCTCTGTCAGTCAGTATTTCTTTTGGGAAACTTACCCTGTGGAAAACCTCTAACAAAGCATTCACCATCCTTTCTGCCTCAATTGAGGACAAAGCCACTGCCTCAGGGTATCTTGTAGCATAATCTACTACCACTAGAATATACTTTTTCTCTGTGGAACTTGGGGTACTCACAGGCCCCACAATATCCATAGCTACTCTCTGAAATGGCTCCTCAATCACAGACAAAGGCAGCAAAGGAGCTCTCACCTTGTCTGCTGCCTTGCCTACCTTTTGGCACTCCTCACAGGTCCTGCAGTACCCTATTACATCTCTGTAAATTCCAGGCCAATAGACGTTCAACATAATATGTTTCTTTGTACATTTTATGCCCATATGACCTGCAAAGGAAATATCATGGGCTATGGCTAGAAGTGCAAGACGGTAGGATCTAGGCACTACCAACTGCTGTATTCTCTCACCTTCTAGCCCTCCCTCAGGGGTCCACTCTCTATACAGTAACCCTTTGTCCCAGTATACAAAATCCCCCTTCCCTTGAAAATCAGGCGCCACACTAGCTACCTCTCTCAGATCTTCTAATGTAGGGTCTGAGAGCTGGGCCTGTCTCAACTCTCTGTTTGTAACCCTTCCTAGCTCCCCTTCCACAGTAAGTCTGGCATCCTCTAACAGTGGTGCCTCACTGTCAGCCTGGGTACTACTACTCACCTCTGCCCTTGCAGTCACTCTGTCCAAGGTACCATCAGTACCCACAAGCAGCTATGGCTCACATCCAGTCTCATCACTACAAAGTAACTCCCTCCCTGAAGTAACCACATCACTATTCCTAGCTACAAGTATGCGGACTGACTGGGTCCCCCCAGGCTACCAGGCCCACATGCTTGTCCCCAAGCCTGACTACACGTAACTGCATGTGTACATAGTACTGCATTATAAAACTCATTCCCTGTCATGATATCTGCAGGGATATCCTCAAACACACCTACTTGCTGGCTTCCTTTTCTACCCTCCCAGTCAAGGTGAACCCTAGCCAAAGGTATTTGGAATGGGGTCCCTCCTAAAGTTCTGACTGGAGAACAATGCCCAGGGAAGTAGTGCTCCTCTGTAACCATTGCAGGCTTCACAATGGTTATGTCAGAGGCTGTGTCTCTCTCTTAGCAATGACCTCTTTGCCATTCATTGCAATAGGATATATCCTCTGGTGGTAGGTAGTTTGGTACGCTTGTTGTCTCAAAAAAACTGCTGCTGGCATTTTGTCCTTCCCACTTACTGGCTCCCTCACCTTTTGTTCCCCATCTTGCCTCCATGGATATCTATATGCTAGATGTTGCACTGTTTGCATTCAAAACATTTAACTCTAGGTCCTGGACATGTACCTGGATTTGTGGCTTCCCCTGCTACTGACAGATTTTGTTGCGGCAGTCTGGGTTGCCCACCATGAGTTCCTTTAGATCCATGAGCAGCACTGGGTGTCCCTTTCCTGTGCAGTGATTCCCTGCTTGCTAGGTATAGGTCTCCCTTCTTCCACAACGTATCTGAAGTAGCACATTGTCTATCAGCTAACCAGATCTTCATGTCCTCAGGAAAAGTGCTAAGGGCTTGTTCCCTCACCGAAAGGTCTGCCAGCCCTTCAAAAGTGGTGACCTGACATCCACTCACCCACCTATGAAAATAAGTGCTTATTCAGCAACATATTCATACACACTTTCACCTGCCTTGCTTCTATGCTCAGGAAACTAGGATCCCTTTATAGGATTAAACCCTTCCTCACCCCACTAGCTAGAGCCACTATTGCCCATTCCCACCTTATCTCCACACTTCTCTATGCTTCTTCAATATATACTAACTTGTCAAAAAATAACCTTAACAAACTAGCCAACTCATATAACAGCATTGCAAGATTTGTTACTGCTTCCCCCTTTAGGACCCATCACAGCTATAACCTAAAATAGTTAGGTTGGTTAGAGCTTCAGAATCAAATTCACTTTAACCAACTCACCATTGCCCACAAGACCCTCTTCCAACCTACCAATAACCCAATACTTTCTAACATCATTACCCAATATAAAAACCTTAAGACTTTATGCTCATCTAATAAACTACTTGCATCAACATGTAAATCTAACAACATGTCAGGAGATGCTCTGTTCTCTAATGCTGTCGGAAAATATTGGAACCAACTCCCTCATGAACTAACATCGCTGTCTTCTTTTATACTTTTTAAACGCAATCTAAAACAATACCTTAAAACACATTGGTTATGTCCCTGTACAAATCCAGACTAATCTCAGCTTGTATCCCTGTTACCCTCACTATAGACCTTATGCCTGCTCTGTCTGCACCTTTCTCTATCAAGGTCTATCCTTGGCTAAGTTATATCTTATCCTAATAGAGATAATTTAACATACTTAGTTCAAGTCTTTTGTATATAAAGTCAAAAATAGCTTACCTAAGGCTTGCAACAAGATTTGTATGAACTGTTGAAATTTGAAGTATATATTCTGTATAAGAACTAGTTACTTGTTACTAGTATAGTACATTGTGTATAAAGCCAATAATATCTTATCTAATGCTTTCAACAAAATTTTGTACAAATTGTGGAATTCTCTGAACTGTTGAAATTTCTAGTATTTATCTGTATAACAAATTGTTACCAGAATGCTTGTAGTATGATAATCTCTCAGAGCTTATTTTCCTGGGACTCTACTGAAAATGGACATATATCCAGTTAGACTACCCCGGTCAACAAAAGTAAAATAAAAAATAAAAAAAATAAAAATAAAATAAATAAATAAAATGAAATGTTTTCCTATAAGCGTCAGGTGTTAGCTTAAAAAATTATAGCAAACAATTTTTAACAGCAGTATAATCAAAAAATTCATGATCAGATAATTTAGACAGTACAGTTACAGCTTTACCATGGAGCATGGGGATCAGGAACCGTACCTAAAGCCTTTGGTCAACATCATAGCGTTTACAAACCCTCTCAAACATATGAAAGAAACTATCAAAATTATCCTCCTCTGTAAACTGTGGAAGAAATTTACTGACCTTTTGTGCTGCTGGAGTCCAGTTGCTCCCTTCCCCATTACCTCCATGACTCTGGAAAAGAGTCAGCATCTCCTTTTCATGCTGGCTCTGCCTTTCCCTCCCCTTAGCTTCCAGGTGTAGCAGTTTCTCATTCTCCTCAGCCTGTAGACATCTTAGTCTCTCTGCTGCTTCTGTTTCCAAATGACTGGCCAACAACTCAAGTCTCTTTAGCTCCAGATGGATTTATAAGTCCCCTGCAGAAAGGTTGAGCTGTCCATTCTCTGAGTGTTGTACATCTCCATGGCCAGTCTGATCTTCCTCCTGGTTGCTATTCTGTGATGCAGCTGAGAACAAAGCTGCAATCATGTCTGCTTTAATCAAGTTTCCATGCACCATTCCTTTAGCCTGACACATCTCAGCCAAATGGCTCGTCAGCTTAACGTACTCCTCCGCTGACATGCTTGCCTGCTCTCCCTGACAAACTAAGCTAACAAAAGAAATAAAACAATTGTGATCTTAACTCTGAATTTTCATTGCATGGCTGATTTAGAGTACAAAACACTGTCAATGATCACTGTACAGAAGCTACAGGAATTCACTTTCCACACCTCTGCAAGCCTATGTGATGTGGCTAACCCACCACTATTTATATCTGATGTGGATATCGCACCACTGCCAAACAATTAATATGTGATGCCCATGCACTGGCCCAGTAATGAAGGAGGCTCAATCCTCACTACTAGCACCAGTGAGGGGCATGCACATTTGGGGGTTAACAAGTACACACACAGCAAAGTACAATTTCCCTTAAGAGCACACAGAGATCACAGTCAGTCTGGGACTGGTTTCTCCCTTTCTCTCCAGATCCTCAATAAGACTCCAGACTGGCACAGCTATAGGGTCCAGATCTCAGCCTAGTGGTCAAGCTAAAACCTCCAGCACCCTCTCTGCCCAACCAGTGCTTCGTGTCCCAACCCAAGTAGCTGATACACACACACACTTTAAGATTTGATTTATATACAAACATGCAGAAACTCCTGGGGAAGGCTGGCACAGGTTATCCAGTTGTACCCCCTTTCTGCCCAGATTATGAGGTGGTACAGATTGTCACCAATGCCTAATATCAGCTACTATAAGGATCTTCCCAAAGGGTGACCAATTTCACTGAGTAATGTTACGGTTATACAAATAGTAAGTGTGACTGAGCAGCAAGACTATTGGAGTGGCTTGGACAGAATCACCAAATACATGCAAGTATTCTAGAGCTTACGTTATCTCTTTACAAAACAGTCATGGTTGAAAGGTTTAACATATTTAATAATAAATAAAAACACAAGACAAATCTCATCAAACACATTGCTAATCAAGAGTTCAGAAATCACAGGAACTTAAAACAATATTGTTGGATAGTCTGACATAAATATAGAAAATAGCTAGACTAATCTGGCTAAATTCCTATCTAACTCTAAGAGAAACTATGTCCTAAATAACTTTACTTAGAAGGCAAAGTGCTGGTGAGTTGTTGTTAGCTTCAGACAAAATCCAAAATGCTCACTCATTCTCTCTGAGAAAGTCTTAAATTGATAATACACAGTACTGCTAAGTCATTTCACATTACATCATTTTTATCACATCTCCTTTAGTTCTTAGGCTAACAGAAACTCAACATTTACATTTCTTTGTAAGCTGCACCTGGCCAGGAAGCCACAGCAATAAAAGACACTTTTAAATGTAAAATCTAGTAATGATCTCTGTTTTAATAACAATAGAAAGAATTTGCTAGCCCAGACATACTGTCTCAGAGCTTAAGATCAAACACATTTGTAATTCTTTACCTAACAGCTTTCTTCCAGCAGGGTGCACTGTGGTTACATTTTTGAAGTTCAGCATATAACACAATTTTCTTACATTTAGTTTTCTTACATTTGTAAAAACAAGCCTGTGGATTATATTAATATTAACAATGACATAGAATTATCTACAAAATTCTATCTAGCTAGGCTGGCAGCCTTCACAGGAACCAACAGAATTAGCACTTTTGCATAAAAAGTATAAAGTTCAACAACAAAGCTGTGTAAGTGGAATGTGCGGTCTTAGAGGTTTTGGTGCAGTAGCTCAAGGAAGATGTTGAAGTGACCTCCCTTCATAAATCTATAATTTCTAAGCTACTTCCACTTTCTAAGCACAGATTATATTTCTTGGTTATTCAAGGAAAGCAATGACAATTTAAGGGAGGAACAAAAAGTAGTAAGAGTAAAAAGAAAAGCAGTATTACCTTCCATTTCATTTTAAAGAAAAATAGCACTTGTAAGAAATGAAGTAATGACAAAGGTTAATGTCAGTTAACATGCATTATTTCACCATAAATTACACAACAGTAAGATAGCAGAAAAGGTAAAAAACACCCGGAGGCTACAACTACTACTTTGAGGATCACAGAATACATAGGCATGAGGAACTAATAAATGCAACAGAATAAGATTATCAAGTAGCAGTTAAAGCCATCTTAGAGAAACCTGTTGGTTTCTTCGATATGGGTCTGAGTCATCCACCATTAAAGATATTTTTTCTGCATTATTAAAACAATTGATTCTCATAAGAGGTCACTCACTCCGTTTAACTGGTTCATATAATGGCATAATGGCAGTGTGAAGTAGCTATTGAAGAGAAGACCACAAAACTTTTCTTACAAAACAATCCCTTTCAGTTTCCGAAACAAGTAATAACCAAATGGACAGAACAAGGAAATGGTAGTTGTTGAACTTAACTTGTACAAAATTATGACTAGAGCAAGTAAAATTCCTCAGTAGATAAGAGAGGAAATAAAAATAAATAATCTCAGTACTTGAGAGTGAGGAATATATACTCTTGGTATACATTGAATTTTATATGTCATTTGATAAGTTTAAAACATCTACCCACAAATTCAGAGAGGAAATATGCAGGGTCTGACATTTTCAGTAATTCTTATCGGGCCAAGCATGGATTAAACATAGTCCAAACAGTCAGAAACTGTAGAAGTAATACAATGAACCACTCCATTATTCATATTGCCAGGACACATACTTGGGTGAGTAAAAATGGTTTGCATTGCAGAAATGTTAACTAAGTAAAAACATAGTTAAGTTAGGAAAATTCTAAAGGACAATATGGACATTTGGAATGATCAAAGGATGCCTAAGTTCATCTACCTAAGGGAGGGTTCAGCTTCTTAAAGAAGTCATAAATGTTCCATTGATACTATCTAAAATAGCAAATATTTATTATTTATTTATTTAACATTTGTTAACCGGGAAAGTCCGACTTGAAACAAAGCCAATTTTCAGCAGAGGCCCAAGACACACAGAAGGCACCCCAGCCAAGAATCGAACCGGAGAACCTCTTGCTGTGAGGCGATACCACTGAGCCATATATAATGGTTATCCTGTATCTTTGGTAATATAATTGTCTGCCATTGTCCCATTGTTGATGACATGACCTTTCATAAATAATAGTATTTGTCTTGTAACTGCATGGCTGTAGAAAATTGGATGTGCACCTTTTTGCTGACATTTTTGGTTTGGTTTCACTTATTTATCTGTCCTAATATGAACTAGTGTGATCTAGTTAGTGTGATTAAGGCAGCAACGGGAATGTTTGCAAGATTACTTTCTGAAATGAGTACTGCTCAAAGTTATGATTTGGATCGAAACAATGAAAATTTATATATATGTTGGCACTTAATTCCAACTAGTTATGAGACAGTACAAGAGCACAACCAATGGTGGACACATTTGACTTCTCTATCAATACCTCTTTATATCTTAGGAACACACATCCAAATTTTGCAATGCAGGAGGTTATTAATAGTTAATTTTGTTTTACATTTGTTTACTCTGGCTGTGGACAAAGGTCCCTTTTCAGTGGAGGCCAGGGGAGAAAACCTCCAGTACATGCAGTGCAATTAAACTTTTTTAAGCTATGGAATATCAATAATGTCAGGCAGAATACAATTAAAATAAACTTTACAATGTCAAAATACATAAGTTAGTAACTATACATATGGTAGTAAGGCATCTTATACCAATTATAGTCTCAACAGATATAGTTAAATAAATTACTATGCAGTAAGATAGATGACAATACAGAGTACTGAGGTATTTACAAAGGGTGGAAAGCAGAAAGTTGATTTCATTTTGAGAAATGAGTGGTAAAACAGTTAAGAGAGGCATAGGTAGAAGGTGCACTGTGTGAAGACAGAGTAATAATTTGTAACATAGTAGAGGCGAGCAGAGGTATAGTAGAAGAGAAGAAAGAAAGCAAAGATGTTATACTTATGCTGGAGATGTACAGCTACTGTGCCAGAATGTTGGGATGTATCCTAGTAGATGTGTTTTGAATGCCTGTTGGTTTTCAAGAAGTCTGAGATCATGATGAAGGGCATTCCAGAGGATAGCTACAGAGTATGAGTATAAGGAGGAAACAGATGGATATAGGGCTTTAGTGACAGAGAAAAAGAGTTTGTCTTTGGATCAAAGAGCTTTGAAAGGGTGGTAGTATTGAAGCATTTCTTTTAGTGATGAATACTTATCAGAATAGGATACTAGAGTATGAGATAGTAGTAGCTGACTATAGTGGGGGTGATGTATTAGTTCAGTCCATGGTAAGGTGGTAGTGTTGAAGCATGCCTTTTAGTGTTGGATAGTTATCAGGGTAGGATATTAAAATATGAGCTAGTAGTAGTGACTATGGTGGGGGCGATGTATGAGTTCAGTCCATGGTAGGGTGGTAGTGTAAAAGCATGCCTTTTAGTGTTGGATAGTTATCAGGGTAGGATATTAGAGTATGAGCTAGTAGTAATGACTATAGTGGGGGTGATGTATGAGTTCAGTCCATGGTAGGGTGGTAGTGTAGAAGCATGCCTTTTAGTGTTGGATAGTTATCAGGGTAGGATATTAGAGTATTAGCTAGTAGTAGTGACTATAGTGGGGGTGATGTATGAGTTCAGTCCATGGTAGGGTGGTAGTATTGAAGCATGCCTTTTAGTGTTGGATAGTTATCAGGGTAGGATATTAAAATATGAGCTAGTAGTAGTGACTATAGTGGGGGTGATGTATGAGTTCAGTCCATCGTAGGGTGGTAGTGTAGAAGCATGCCTTTTAGTGTTGGATACTTATCAAGGTAGGATATTAAAATATGAGCTAGTAGTAGTGACTATAGTGGGTGTGATGTATGAGTTCAGTCCATGGTAGGGTGGTAGTGTTGAAGCATGCCTTTTAGTGTTGGATACTTATCAAGGTAGGATATTAAAATATGAGCTAGTAGTAGTGACTATAGTGGGGGTGATGTATGAGTTCAGTCCATGGTAGGGTGGTAGTGTTGAAGCATGCCTTTTAGTGTTGGATAGTTATCAGGGTAGAAAATTAGAATATGAGCTAGTAGTAGTGACTATAGTGGGGTGATGTATAAGTTCACTCCATGGCAGGGTGGTAGTGCTGAATACCTATCAGGGTAGTATACTAGAGTATGAGATAGTAGTAGCTGACTATAGTGGAGGTGATGTGAGAATTCAGTCCAGTTTAATTGTTTAAGGGCAGAACGGTGATGAGTTTAAAAGGGCTAATTTGCAGAAAAGTAAAATACTTTATTGTAGCATTGTTCCAGCATTGGTTGTATGGACATTTCTATGCTAGTAAAGAGTGGGGAGGCATACAGTAGGGTAGGTAGAAGGTATCTACCACATCTGTTTTTTTTTTTTTTTTTGATATACAGTTTACTCAATGGATACTATATCTTAGTGGGAAGATTTCACTGTCACCAACTTTGGATATTAGCCACATTTCTGTGATAGTGATGATGTTAGGATTGTAATTTTCACTCAGCATAACCCCATCTCTTTTTCATCACATACCAGCAAAACATCTGCCTAAGCCCCTTCTACTCCTTTATTCTCTGTGCAACTAGTATCTGTCTGTCTACCACGTAAACTTCTAAACAAACTAAGACCCTGCTCCCTCTCTGCAGATAATCTACCATCTGAATATCTGCAACTTGTAGCCAAAGCTATTGCCTACCCTGTCAGTATACTTATTAACTATTCCATCTGAGTCTTATGTCCCCCAACTCTGCAAAAATCCATCATTTTGCTGCTACATAAAGGTGGAAATACCTATGATCTTTCCAACTATCAACCAATTTCTATGCTCTCACCACTATCAAAACTCTTAAAAAGGTACATACATGCTTAACTTCTAAAGCATCTCTCTGATAATGACCTCCTTGATCCTAGCCAACATGGAATTCATCCTGCACATCGCACTACCACAGCCCTACTCTCGTTAACTGATACTGTGACTAAAGTCCTGGATGCTGGTGTATTTACCTCAGTCATCCCATTAGACCTATCTGAGGCTTTTGACACAGTATTACACTCTAAGCTGTTGCAACTATTAGAAAAACTAGGATGTTCCCCAAATTCCCTATCATCTTTCCCTAGCTACCTAAAAAACAGAAAACAATCTGTCAAGTGGCAAAATAAACAATCCGATTACCTGCTTAATAATACAGGAGTTCCCCAAGGATCTATTCTAGGACCACTGCTTTTCAATATTTTCATTAATAATCTTCGCAAAGTATCCCAACAAAATGCACTAGTCCAATATGCTGACAATTCCACTATCATCTCCTCCTCCACCAATCTCTCCAATCTCCAAAATATTACACAAAATGCCTTTACATCTATTGAGACCTGGCTAAATGATTCACAACTATTACTGAATCCCAAAACATCTAAGCTCCTGCTATTCTCAACAAAACCTCTAATTTCAGACTTTAAAAGTTTCTCACAAAACAACATACAAATTGAACTAGTGAAAACAGCAAACTTGTTAGGTATAACTATTGATGACAAACTCACCTTCGAGCAGCGTATTTACAACACAATAAAAATAAACATTTCAAGCTTGGGAAACTTTATCGTCATAAACTCTACATAGACAAGCCAACTAAAATAAAACTTACAATCTACTTATCCCTTCAGTCCTCTATGGAAGTCCCGTTTTCCTTAATCTACATCCCTCAACTCGATTCTTTAAAATCTTTCAAATCCACACTAAAATGCCACTCCTCGATAATCCTATTTGTTCCTGTCTAATTACATCTAAACCAACATAAAGAATATAATATACTTATCTAGTCTCTAACCTCTTCTTCCACTGTATAATGCCTTTATACTTCAGTTGACTCCTAGACAGTGACTACAACTTCTAAATAAAAACAAAAAACCTATATCTCTGTTTTATATTTCACAATATTATATTGTTACATTACTTTATGTTCTATATCTTTATTATACTATACTTTTTTTGTACTTTCATTGTTTTGTCTTATAGCAGTAACAACGTAGCTATTGTAATTTTGTAAATACCCATTAATTGTCTATATTATCTTTATACACTACACATTAAAATTTTGTTTTTGTAGAGCTTTTCTCCCTGGACCTCCACTAAAAATGGGTCTCTGAACCAGTGGATTTTCCGAGTCAACAAATGTAAATAAATAAATAAATAAATAAATAAATAATGAGATTTGAAAGCATACAGTTCAGTTACATTGTTACAGATGCTTCTAAGGTTAAAGTTTGTAAATTTCAGACTTGCTTTACTCAAGCCGTATGAGTGAGGTATTACATTGCTCATGGATGTGTGGGCCACTATAGGAGAGGCTTTTGTCGCTGGACCTGGGTTGGGGAGAAAGCAGTGGCGGCTGGTGACTTCAAATCAAAGGGGGGGCTGCAGGAGACAGCTGAATAGGTGGGGTCAATGGGAATGGATGTGGCCAACTAGAAAGGGGAAGGGCTATCCTCAAAACCACAACTGTAACTTTAATTAAATATGCTTCCCTGGCTGCCAAACCATCATTATGAGAGTCCAATAAAGACAAAATGAAGTGTAGAAGAAAAAAAATATTTCAATGCATTGGCTGCATGACAGCTTACTTAATATCTAGATGAAAACAAAAAGGCTGTGAGGCATGAAAAAATAAATTACTTTTTAAATACATTACTGGAATGCCAGTCAAAATCAAGTATAAGAAAAACAAGCAGCACTCAGCTCAAACCACTTCTTCTTGCACTGCAGTTCTAATTATAATTTATATTCAGCTTTATAAAAGTACCAAGTAACATGCTAAAGTAGCAAACTCTGTGATACCCCCACTTGTAAAAATGTTTCTTATCCAAAAAAGACCTGCTGCCTGACAACTATCTACTTGTTTCATGGAGAAAACATGATCAAAGTAAAAAGAATGAAAAGCAAACAAGAAACAAGCTCAGCATGCATTGCTTAAAGGATTACTGCACAGGTTATGGACCACACACAATAGAGTGACATTCTGTTTAGTTTGCAGATAAAGCCTGCAAAAATGACTTCAAGTCTCCAACAAATGTATTGAGCTTCTTAAAATAATGTAATCCTGCCCTTTATTACAAATACTGATATATGCATTTCAATACCCAAGGCTTATACGTTATCTAATTATGTAAGTATTCTCTGCATGACAGCAACAGAAAGGCTTTCAATGTTGGCAATTCTTTAACAGTATGCTTATTAAAGCTTACTTGCATCTTACAACCTCAGACAATCTTACTTGATGATCATTAAAGCATTGCTACTTAAACAAAGAACAACAGGCACTTTCTGAACAATAATAGATCAACAGTATAAAAATATGACAAAAACCAGAACATTCTGCAAAATCAAGGACAGATGAAAAGCCACTATAATACTTTTGTCTGCCTTGGATGGGGGGATACTCTGCACTTTTACAGTGCATAACTGCTTCTTGCCTTGCTTGGACACATCCAGAGTCACTACATGGGGAAGTGGGGTGCAACAAGTATGTTACAATTTGAAATGTCTCTGGCTGACTAAGATGGCCCTGACACTTTTGTCATACCTCTCAACCTCAGAGAGAGAAATCTGAACAAAACCATACATAGAAGTGGGATAAAGCCTAAAATAAGGACAATTTTTAAATATTGCTCTTATAAACTTAGAAATATAATAGAATAGTAGGTCTTGCGTTAGTATGAATTTTCTGAAGGATATGAAATCTGGAACTGAAATGTATGTCATTATTTTTTAACTTCAGTTTTTAATGATTTGCCACTGATTTGCCAAAAAACACAATTTTATGAAAAACAGACCAAAAAAGTGATGCAAAAATATAAAATAGCCATACAGTGTCCAAGCAAGGCAATTCCAAAGACATGCATCTGGAGCATTTCTCCCCGGGCCTCCGCTGAAAACAGGCTCTGTGGAACCTAGTCGGACATTCCCGGTCAACAAATGTTAAATAAATAAAAATAAATAAATAAATAAATAAAAAACAATACAGCTAGGAACCTGTCAAAGAAGGGAGACTTTTTTAATATTAGTACTGCTAACTTGATCAGCTGACAAAATAAAAGAATCTACATGCATTTCTGAAATAAAAGTAAACTATAACTCCGATTATTACAGTTATTTATTAATTGTAAACCCTCCACGTTTTCTTCCAAAATTGCCATTTTGAGGATGGATTATTAGGGGACAAGCAACATTTTGAACCAAAATCAGGGACAGTTGAGAGGTTTGGGTATGCCTAATTCTATAAAGCAATTTACTTGCATGTACCTCTCAACCTGTTAATGCAGGAAATCTGGACAAGGTCAAATATATTAGGGGAACATATAAACATTACTAAAAATTGTTCTTGTATAAACTGAGACAGTTGATAGAATAACAGGTCTTGCTTTAGCATGCATTTTTCTGAAGGTTATGAAGTCTGAAACTCAATGTGCGTCATTATTTAGTGACTTGATTCCTAAATGATTTGCCAGAAAATCACAAATTTTATGAGGAACAAACCAAAAATAAAAAGCAAAAATCTATTCATTCTGCAAAAATCTGGACAGTTGAGAGGTATAGTTCCGTCAGGGCTGTCTTTGAGTTTGCCGCCCTTCCCCCTCACAAAATCATGGTCGAATGGAGCCTCCCCCTGCAGCCATTCCAATGAACCATTACTTGGCTATTTCACCTCATTTACCATAAACACTAACATGCATACTGATTTACTTCTGCGATGATTTGGACTTCATTTGAAAGCTTTCTTTTGCATTTCACAGCGCAAACACAAGTAGATATCTGCTAAACAAAGCAATGCAGTCTGACAATGAAAACAGACTTAGCATTAAAACTTCTCTGCCCTTGAAATTCACATTCATTGAAACAGCAATGAAACCCATATTCAAAGAAAATATATTTTGCCAGTAGCAGATAAAGATTAACTTTGAGTTTGGGCTGTTTTCAAATCACAGGCCCCTTGCACACAAAGCATACACATCTCTTTCATACAGCTTCCTGATTGCATTAAATTATATTCCTTGTACAATACAGTACAGATTTAGAGAGCATTTTACATTTATTGTTTTGAACATTTTTCCAGTAAACAATGAAACAAAATGCGTGCACCAATAATGACAAAACTGCCCAATTCAGAACATTTCCATCAAAAAAGTCTACTCAAACTTCTACAGTCCACCATTATCATATGCATAATCTCTGAAGAAGTAAAAGTCATCTAAATAATTCCACATTAAAGAGATCTGTAACTAATGAAGAGGTTGCTGCTAGCAAACAACTTTAGATTTCATTGTTTCATCTACAAATAAAGTGCCTGTTGCCCTTGAGAAATAAATTGCCTATGTTACACTAAAAAAATGATAAGCTAATAATATTACAATAGGGAATGGATGGCAAACTGATAACAGGTTCATAGTTACTAGGTATCTTCACCAAAAAGGAGTGCAGCATCCACCACCTTTGCAACACAGTACAGTACTGCATCTATCTACTGTGGGAGTAGAACCCACAGCCTTCTGCATCAAAAGCAAGTTCACTACCTGTTGTGCTATTAACAATGCAAGCAAACTCAGTATAAGCAGCACTAAACTTTTGCTCCTCTGCAGCTCTCAGCTCCTTGTAAAATCTACTCAGTCAGCTGCATCTCTGAACTTTGCAGCACAAGAAATCTGGAAAAAAGCCAACATTTACTGGGGGGGGGCAAAATCCCAAAAACCAGGGACACATTTAAACATTGCTTGTATAATGTTTGAAAGTTGCTAAAATAAAATGCTGTGTTACCACCATACATTTCACTGCCAAGACTTGAACCCAGGACCCTGTGCAAAACAGTCAGAGCAACATACACTATGCCAAATCAGCTGTTTAGTGAAAGAGAGGAAGACTGAAACTTAAATGGCTACCATTTAGTGAATTCAGGTCTCACCATAGCTGTCAACCTCTTAGCACAAAACACCTGAACAAAGCCAGTAATGGGGGAATACAGCCCCCAAACATATTCAGTGAATTCAGTTCTTACCATAGCTCTTAACCTTAGTACAATAAACCTGGACGAAGCCAATAATGGAGGAATACAGTCTCAAAAATAGGGACAAATTTCAAATATCCATCTTATAAACTTCAAAATTGCTAGAATAAAAGGTCTTGTGGTACCATGTACTTTCTTAAGAATATGAAGTCTGAAATTCAAATGCTTGTCATTTTTATTTAATGTTTGTTAACCAGGAACGTCTGACTTGGAACAAAAGCCATTACACACACACACACACACACACACACACACACACACACACACACACACACACACACACACACACACACACACACTATTCCTTGCCTCAAAGTCTGTAAAACAAGTTGTAACATCCATCCACAGCCCGTAAACACATCCAAGCATGTCCTTCCATCTAGCCTGTGACAATGAGAGCAAGTAATTCCTGCGAGAGTTGAACAAGCCTGCAGACGTTGCAGTCCAATCCCCCTTCAAGTCTATGCAGTTGTAACTGCATAGACTTCTGGGATAGTTCTTTTGCATGCTGTTTTCCTAATCCAGACTGCTGGTGAGACAGTCTGGATTCTGTGCGCATGCTCCAGACTGGTTCACCAGCAGTCCGGAAATGTTGCAAATGCGCATTCATGATGTCCACGACTCATGTTTTTATTTTTGTATTTTCTTTTTTTATTTTCTTTAATATTTTATTTTCTTCTTTGTTTACAGTTGGGGGGCTGCAGTCCTGCAGCCCAATAGCACAAGCCAGCCATGGGTGAATGTCATCACATAGCTGCAGACAGGGTAGGGGAGAGCTGGAATGTACAATGCCACATGGTTTTAAGTATGTTCTTTGTGACTAATTGTTGGGCTAGGTTACTTTTATATATGTTTGTTTAAAAAGATGGATATGAGATAAACTGTGAAGGTTGTGGGCGATACTGAAAAAAATATGATAGTAATTGACATTGAGAGAAATGGACTGAGCATTGGGCAAAAGACTGGTCTTGAGAGTTGTATTATAGTTGGTTATGTATGCAAGAAAGAGGATGGAAGTGAACTATAGTACTTTGAATAACATGCTAATTATTAAGTACATGTTCATTTAGTGAAAGTGTAAACAGGATAGTGATAGAAGGCTGGATAGGTTTTGACTGGTTGTGAGTTGGATGAAGTTGGAGGGTTTGTTGAGTTACAATGTAGATGAAATCTAGCCGAACAAAATGTATTTACGTATATATTTGTTTATCTTTGTTGTCTGGGAAAAGTCCAGCAGGGTAAAATCCATTTTCAATGGAAAACCGGGGAGAAAAGCTCCACATGTAAGTATACCATGAAGTGCATTTATAATTGCAGGGTAAAAATATCTATACATGAGCTTATTTGTGTGATTTTTAAATATTTCTTACATAAACATAGCAATTTAACACAAAAAAGAGAGAATGTAACATAAATTGACTAATTATTGAACAGAAAAATAAAATACAACAACAGTTAATGTATTTATAGCGTGATGGCTGCACTGAAAAGATCAAATCAGGGTGTTTTTGAGGTTAGCAATAATTTACAGACAGACAAGTGGCAATGTAGCTTAGAAATTGATGATAGAGAGATATGAAAGGAGAAATTACTGAAATGAGCAGAAAGATTAAAGGACAGAGAAGGAATTGTAGTTGGTGGTGGGGTGTGAGAAAAGAAGGAAGAGTAAGAGTTTAGGAAATTAGTACAGTATAAGGAGAAGCAATAAGGTACAAAAGACTGGAAAACAAACTGATTATAAGAGTTGGAGAAAAGTAATTTGAGTAAAGCTAACCAGGTGAGCAGGAAGAATAGAGCTATCTTTGGCATAGGTGTTGTTTAAGCAAAGTTTTGAAACTATTTAGTTTTTCTGTTTTAACTATGTGGGGATTTCATTCCAGAGCTTTGAAACATAATGGAATCAGAGACAGTCCCATCTCCAGCAGTGCTGAATATCTCATTGATACATAGTTAGAGTTTCTTGCTAAAATTAAGGTCTCCAGGGGGTGAATAGCACAGTAGAGTATTTTGTAATACTGGGCATTTGCCTTGAGAGTACAATAGGTTGTGGGCAATGATTGGATGTGACTATGTCAAGTGGTTTGTGAATTCAAGCCTGTTTAATTGTTTTAATACAAGCCATTGGCATATTTTATATAGTTAGTTGTGAATTTAGCTATTTTGTAGTAGCAGGAGACTAGTTTAACTGTATACATAGTATTGATATTTGTAAGAATAGGGGGAAGCATATAATACAGAAGGAAGAAGGTATGTTGCTGCTAAGGTAATCCTTGCTTGATCTGTCAGGTAGTGTTTCACCCTATAGAGGAAGCCAAGTTTTTAGTGAGTTTTCTTGATGGAATGAAGTATGTGGTAATGAAATCTGAGACTGTCATCTATAATAACTCCAGAATGTTTAGTTTGGCTTATGGTTTATATTTTGTGTTATTACTTGAGGTAATATGAAATGTGTGTTTCTGGTTAAGGTATTGTTTTGGAGTAACTAACATAACCTTGTTTTTTTTTAATTTTTTGGCATTAAAAAGGAAGTTAGAATTTTTTCACCATATTTCAATGTCAGTGAAATATTTTTGAGTGATTTCCTGTAATGTTGTTATGGATGAGGCAGAGCAGATAAGGGTTGAATTGTCATTGTATTGTAAGAGATTGGCAAGTGTTGCAGTAGTATGAAGTTTATTTATGAAATTATTAAATAGAAGGGGGGCTGAGTATTGACTCTTGTGGAACAGCAACCGAGATTGTTTGAAATGCTGAAAGGTTTTGTTGCCATTTAGTTGCCTGCCGATGACTGCATAAATAACTGTGAAATCAGGACATGGAGGGGTAAGTGAAACCTAGTGCTGCAAGTTCAGAAAGAGGCTTTTGGTGGGATGCTGTGTCAAATGCTTTGCAAAGATCAAGGAAGAGTATAGAAACAAAGTTACCCTCATTTCTGTACTGGTTTACTATGTTGGTGAAGTTGAGTAGGGCAGTAGTGGTACTGTGGTTGGGCCTGATTGGTTTTGGAGAGGATGTTGTGTTTGGTTATATATCTCATAAGCTGAGAGTGAATACATTTCCAGAAGATTTTAGAGAGAGGTGATAGGATAGCAATAGGTCTGTAGTTTTTTCAGCTCTGTTGAAGTGCCTCATTGCAAAGGGGTAAAATAATGGACTTTTTCCAGATGGATAGGGCATAGTTTTCAGTTATTAACCAGATGATCAGAATGGGGATGGGAAAGGCTAGTGCTTCTGACATGTTCTGAGGAACTCAGTGGGAAGGTTGTCAGCAGTTGACATTGTTGTTATTAATTTTGCTAGTAATTGTTTTTTATGGTTGATGTTGGGACAGGCTGAAAACTAAATGACAGCGTGTTGCTTTTGAGAATAGATGGAAGCTGGCAGGGTGAAGTGAGGTGGTCATTGATTAGTGATAGAACTGAATGGATAAAATGAGTGTTGAACGTGGCACTGGACTCTGTTACTTGAAGTGGAAGGACAGGGTGTAGTGAAATGGCCAGGGTATAATAGTTTTTTTTAGAGAGGACCAAAAAAGCTTGGGGTTGTTTCGGTGCTTTTGTTGGAGATAACTATAGTATGATTTTTTGTCAGATTTATCAATGATCTTGGTACAATTTCTGAGATACCTAAAATTTTAAAGAAGGTAAGAAGTGGTTAATTGGTGTGTGGACAAGGAGCAAAAGTATAGATTGTAAGCTGTTTTTCATGGTTGGTGTTAATGTGGTGGGTGGAGATTAGCTTAGTGTAAGTGTAGATGATTTGGGTTGGTGGGAATTGGGGGTTGTGTAGGGGAGTGATGTTAGCTTGAGCATAGCAAGCATGATCAGAGAGGGCTCAACCATTTAGGTACTTCAATAGAATGCAGCTACTCCCCCCACAGATGGTTTTCCACCAAAAACAATGAGGTAGGATGTTTAGGGATACAAATACAAGGTTTTTGAACTTGAAATACTTGATGTGAATCGCAACATTTAACTTTATTGTTAAGGGTTTTATTTGCTTTCTCCAAGGAAGTTTTGCATTGCTAAAGTAAAATATGCTAAAGTGTCAACTTAGCTTCACCTAAACCAATATAAGGCCTGTGGTTGAGGGTGGGAGAACCCTTCCTGCAGATTCAACATTACAGTACAGAACATACTGATGTATTAAGTGAGGGAAAACAAGATATTTCAGTACATTAATTTAATTCTCTGAAACTGCCTTACATCAGTTTTAACTGAAGGTATTTCTCCTTTTATGCTTTTACAACTGGAGTGAAATTCATCTGTAGAAGTTCACTTGGTAATGAGATTGTCTAACCTTTGCAGCAGGAATTGTCATGAATATTATGTGCGCAGTACCCCAAGAGATAAATACATTAAAATAATTAGGATTGTTTGGTGGTTGAAATGGTTAGATAAAGTACCATTTTTCTATGATCTGCTGCATTTAATGTTTGGCCAATGCAGGTAATGCACTATATTTCACAGTTGTACATTTGTGACTTATAGCCTTTAAACTGGAAAATAAGGCAGTGAACAGGAGATATGTCTTGGTATGCAAGTTTGGGATTACTGAGATGGAGGTTTTCAGATTTTAGAAGGATGGGTAGAATGCCTATCTCAGTTACTTCACACTTTCTTCTCCACAACATACAGTCTGAAAATGTGACATTTAATCACTTAAAAATAAAAACTTGAATTTTAACAGATATGTAAACACTAGGAAATAACTCATCTCTTTTTCACAAGATTTCTAACAACTGAGTAGACAATATATTGCTATATATTATGAATCTGGTTAGTGTATCACCATCTTTATGAATAGTTAAGTTACAGATTGATATATTATTGACATGCATAGTGGATGACTTTCTTTGTGCATAGTTGCGATGCAACTGTTTTATAAAATGTATCAATTCAAGTATGCAATGTGGAGTAGAGAGATAAATCCCTGATTATGACCCGGGTAATCTGGGTTTGAATAATGGCCCAGTCAATTAATGCCACAAGCAAGAAACATGTGTACTCCCATTGTTTGTAGTGGTGTGCAGACTTGAAAAACATTTGCACAGTTGTTTCCCATGGCAAAGATCTTGGAAATCAGAGCTCACTGTTGCCTGCACGTTGAAGTGTGTTTTGCTGATGGCAGACACCATACAACAGTAAAGGTTGGTACATCACTGATATCCATTGTCTAGCAAACTGCAGGATGTTACTCACTAGAGCAAGGGGGTGGGACGTAACTGCAATTACTCTTTGGGATTAGTATGATGTTGCATCAGGTGCCTCTATCTTATTTATGAAGGAGGAAAAGGGTAAATTTTGCTTTGGCTATAATCTGAAAAATCTCTCTAACTGTACCAGTAACTACATTGCTTCTTTCTTCTCTCTGTCATGTTCCTAGTATACCTAATCAGTAAAGAACTGGAGTCTACTGTAAACCTCAAGTGATTTTAACTGTTTCATTTATGCTGGATATGAATACTGGATTTACTTGACTATCTGTCCAGATGCTACTAAGGGAACAGCTTTATTGAAAAGTGTTCTAGCTAAATTGGACTCTTGGTAGATGCTGTGGCTGAAGTTATGTCACTGTTGGAGACAATCTGGATCTTCCATTTGGGCGTCATTAGTTTGTGTGGTGACTGACAGGTCTTGAACTACCTAGTCCTGAGAGAGAGAGAGAGAGGTGCTGTGATCTTATTGATATTACTAGATCCTATTTTGAAAGAAGAGTTACTATCATACTGATATTACCAGATCCTAGTATTTGGTCTTAATAGTCCAGGACTATGTAATTGAGTTTTTTTTTTTGGAACCTGCTTTTTTTGTTGTGGTCCACCTTGTATTATCACACCTTATTGCTGAAGTGTCATCTGGAATAATTTTTTCAAATTTATTTTACATTAACTGGCATTGTACTGAACCTTTTTTTGCTAATTACCTTATTGAATTAATGGTTACCGTATTACTCATTATCTGCTTCAAATCTCTATTTAAACCAAGCTATTGCTCATCACTTCTTCCTCTCCCTTCCATGTCCATAAAAATGAAGAAAACATTCTACACACTGTGACAATGTGAGGTATTGCCAGCTTTGCCAGGAGAAGTAGGGCAGTAGATATGTAACATACGTAAGCACAGGTAGTTGAAATTTTGTAAAGAATTATATGTCATTTGTATATCAAAAAGGCCTTCGACACAATACCCCACTCAGGTATCATCAAAAAACTCATTAGCTTGAATGTAAACCCATACATCACAAGATGGGTTGCAAACTGGCTAAGTGACAGAACCCACAGGGTCAGAGTTGCTGGAGCCATGTCAGACTCAAAGCCTGTCACAAGTGGTGTCCCACAGGGCTCAGTCCTGGGTCCACTCTTGTTCGGCATCTACTTTTCTGAAGTACAAGCAAACACAGGAGGGTTATGGCTGACAAAGTTTGCAGATGACTGCAAACTGGGCGCCATAGTCGAAAACACATCTGACACAGATATCCTTCAGAAGGGCCTCACAGAAATGGATAGCTGGTGCCAGAGCCATGGCCTAAAGTTAAATGCCAAGAAATGCATAGTCATACCCTTCGGGAAAAACAATGTTACCCCTAGCTACCATATAGGTGGCAATCCACTGAGCACAGAAGAAGTCATCAGGGATCTGGGGACCCAGGTTGACAGTAGCCTTTCGTTTGACACTCATGTTGCTAAAGTAGTTAGGAAAACCTTCTACATTGCCCACCTGATCATGAAGGGATTCACATCTAGATCAAGGGAGGTTATCGCCCCCCTGTACTCATCACTCATTAGACCTATGATTGAGTACAATGCCCCATTCAGAATGTATCTGACCAGACACCTGCAGCAGCTGGAAAGGCCCCAAAAGTTCCTCACCAAAAGGATAAAGGGTCTCAAAAATATGTCTTATGCTGCCCGACTGAAAGAACTCCAGCTCTATTCAGTCTCATACCGCTTGCTCAGAGGTAACCTGTGCCTGACATATAAGGCCATGTCAAACCCTGATTTGATGAATATGCTTCACCTCAAAAAATCTAGATCCCTCAGAACCACAAGGGCGGGAGACATAAACCTTGACACGGTTATTAATAGAACATGCTGGAGGGACAGATTCATCACCCAGAGACTCCCTATGCTGTGGAACAAAATCCCGGTACATGTGAGGCAGAGCACCTCGCTGGCCTTGTTCAAGAGGAATCTTGACCAATGGATGGGGGATAGCAGATATACCCCAGGGATTACTTCAGTGTCACTTCTTGACAGAGGCACAGCAAAATAATAGGCATAGTTTTATTCAAACTAAAGGGGTGGCGAAAGCCAAATAACTATGGGCTAGGCTTATAAATGCCCTTGGGCAGATAGCCTAGTATGAACCTATGAACCTATGAACCTATTTGTACAGATGCTTGTGTTGAAAAATCTATCTGTAAAGCTGCTTGTATTAAAAATGTACCAACAGTGTGTCCTGCTGGACATAAAAAGGAACTTGTATGTTAAATTGTCAAAAAATACAGTATTTAAATTGATTTTAACTGTGTGTTGCAGGAATATTAACTGAACTGGAAGTTAGTCAGTGTTTGCTGAATTTTGTTATTTGCTAGTAATTACAGGTGTGGGGGTAGCCACATTCTTTGATTTCCTGTCCTTGCCTATTTAAGTGGTACAGTGTGAAATATTTTCTGTTAAAAACCTCAGCTTTGGCCGGCTAAGAACTTGCTGTATTCAACTGGACGTATAAGAGAATTTAAGTACCTTTATCTGCACTTATTTTTCAAAAAAATACAGTATTTAAATTGATTTTAACTGTGTGTTGCAGGAATATTAACTGAACTGGAAGTTTTGACTCTGCTCTTCAGTTAGTCCCACCTACCCTCCCTGTTTTTGTTTTGGTGTTAGTGGCCTTGAAACTGCCCGCCCCTCTTGTAAATTTGTGTTTGGATACTCCTTCTGGACCCATCTCATTTGCTCAGTCAACTGAGTGCAGTGAGATCATATTCTGATTTCAGGCACTCCTACTGTGTACAAAGAGAGCATCTGGGAAACAGAAAAAAAAATTAAGCTTGTTTCCTGCCTTTCCTGTTAAGTGGTATAGACTATTTGTAGGCTTCTGAGCTCCCAAGCCCTTCTGTGTTGGAGGGAAGCCTTCTAGCTTAGTTTTTTTTTCTTATAACTAGCCAGTTTTCTAGTTTCAGCACTCAAATCTGTTTCTTTGATCTCAGCACTTGTTCAGAAAAAAAAAAAAAAAATTCATCTGCTTTTACTGTACTTGTGTTTCTACCTACTTTATTTTACGTTTGCATCATCTTAAACGTACTCAATTGTATTTATTACTGCTTGGTGTAACTCATTCTAAGCCTTTTGGTTTAAACACTTGAGCTTTGGACCAGTTGTTTTGCACTGAGAGGGTTTGTGGTCTGCACTGTAGTGGCAGAACAGGTAGCTTACATCCTTTTAGGTTGGGAACTGCTGATTGAGGGCTCAGTGTCTGTTATTCTAAAAGTGTATTAATTCTGGTTTAAGCACTTGGGCTTTCAGGCCAGTTATTTTACATTAAGAGGGTTCGTGGTCTGCACTCTTGTGGGAGGAGAGGCTGGACTCTGCCCTTCTGAGCCGGGAATTTCTGGTTAAAGGCTTATAGTGCATGCATATCTGAACTGCTTCTTACTGAAGTTGGTGCGCCTTGTTTGCTGTGGCATAGACTGGATTCGGGCCTGCTGGATCTAGCTTTGTTTGTGTAACTTGAGCACTAATCCAGGCATTCTCTAAAGTATTCAATTGTATTTATTACTGCTTGGTAGTAACTTGATTAAAGTGTAGCTATCATTCTAAGTCTTTTGGATTAAGCACTTGGGCTTCAGACCAGTTGTTTTACATTAGGAAGGTTTGTGGCATGCACTGTGGTGGCAGGACAGGTAGCTTTCATCCTTCTAAGTTGGGAACTGCTGATTGAGAGCCTAGTGTCTGTTATTCTTAAAGTGTATTAGTTCTGGTTTAGGCACTTGGGCTTCAGGCCAGTTATTTTACATTAAGAAGGTTCGTGGTCTGCACTCTTGTGGGAGAAGAGGCTGGACTCTGCCCTTCTGAGCTGGGAATTTCTGGTTAAAGGTTTATTGTGCCTGAATATTTGAAATGTATCTTACTGAAATTGCTACACCTTGTTTGCTGTAGCATAGACTAGATCCAGGCCTGCTGAATCTAGCTTTGTTTATATGCTTGTTTGTTTGCTTGTTATTTCCCTGGAACGCTAATTCCACCTAATACGCGGCTTCTCAGCGATTCTGTGGATCACTAGTGATATCTGCATTGCTTACTGTACTTATTTCCTTGTTTCACTTGAAAGAAAGTTACTGCTTGTCGTTTTTGCATTTAAGTTACCTGTAACACATTGCACTTAAGTTACTTGGCACTTGCGTGCTAAAGCAATTATATAAGTCAGCACTAAAAATTAAAAGCACTACACCCTCACTCCCCACTGGCCCTTGTTTTTCAATTATTAAGGAATTCCCAATATTATTCTAGCATGTCCAAAGGTCAGTTGTCAATCTCCTCTCCGGTCCAACTGGTGAATCTTGGAATCTTGAGGCAATGTTACAACTGCCTCATGTACACAGACAACCCTCTCCTCCTCCCAACAAATTCCAACACATGTGAGAGATGCAACCATATAGCCAAACTGGAGGCTAAGCTCTCTCAACTCAGTACTGGCATAACCAGTCAGGAGGAGAAGGAAACCACACTCACTACAATTTCAGTCTCACATAGACCTACCACGACAGCAAACCAAACAAATAATCACACAAAAACATACTCGGAGGCTCTAAATAAAGATCTGCCTAAGCAGCAGAGACCTCCAAAGCAGACACCCAAGCAACTGCTACCCCAAAACAAAACACGTGCAACACATATCTCACAAAGCCAGTGTGCCGAACAGTCACAGCCCTTAAGACTAAACAACACACCTGATACACTTGTAATAGGTGACTCTATCGTCAGGCACACTGACGTCCCGCTCACCAGGCTGAACAAGGAGAGGGTCATGGTGAGCAGCCTGTCGGGCGCTAGGATCTGCCACATAACCCAAGCACTCAGATCACTCCAAGGCAAGTACAAATATGACTCAGTCATTGTCCATGCTGGTGTGAATGACCTGAGACGTACCTCCCTGGACTACATGAAAAGAGACATAAAGGAGCTCTCTGAGCATGTAACCCAGGCTGGTATGACCCTGACCTTGAGTAGCATCTTACCCTCACCAAGAATGATGCCACAGTATGAAGACAAGATGATCAATTTCAACAATTGGCTTAAGTACTGGTGTCATTCAAAGGGGATCCAATGCCTGTCAGCTTGGGATGATATGCTCAACAAACCACGATGCTTCACTAGGGACGGCTTGCACCTGTCACCCCTGGGCTTTCGGATATTGGCAAAGGCTCTTGCCACCCCCATAGTGCCTTTTTTAGGCAAGGGTCAAAAGACAAACCCACCTCCATAGGTATCACAAGGGATAAGAAACTAAGAGTAATGCTACTCAATGCCAGAAGTCTAAACCTCAAGATGCATGCACTCAAAACTCTCCTTAGCATGGAGAACATCGATATCTGTGCAGTAACAGAAACCTGGTTCAGGGCTCCCGAGAGCACCCCATTACTAACAGGTTATACCTCATACCATGCTTTTCGGCCCCAAAACTTGGACCGAACCACAAAAGGAGGGGGAGTATCGATATTCATCAAAGATACCCACACCTCCAGGTTGGTGGCAAAGCACGAAGCATCAGAGACTATCCATGTGCAACTAACAGTGGGTAAAACTGCCTTCCAGTTTATAGCCTGCTACAGTGCACCCTCCCAAACCCAGGAACCCCACTCGGCCTTTCTGAGAACACTGGAAAATATGAAGGTCTCTCAAAACACCATTATATTGGGTGACTTCAACTACCCAAACATAGACTGGGAGCATTACTCTAGCTCCAACACCCTAGCCCAAAGGTTCCTAGAATTTATAAACTCAAATGCTATGGAACAACTTGTTACCACTCCCACAAGAGGGGAAAACATACTGGACCTGATCATCACCAACATGGGGACTCTATGCTCCAGACCAGAAGTGTATCCCTCACTGGTAAGATCAGACCATAAACTAATCTCACTGGATATTCACATCCCGACCCCACCCCCTGCCCAGAAAACCACAGTGAAAAACTTCTCTAAAGCCAATTTCACACTCCTCAAAACCAAGGTGGAATCCTTCAAAGCCCCCGGGCCTGTGGAAAATATGGCCCAGACCACAAAATCCTTTATAAACGCATTCTATGAACACCTTCAGGAATGCATGGATCATGTGATCCCAAATAAAACCAAGACCCAGTCCTCCAAAGGCAGACGTCCTGTCTGGTGGACCCCAGCTATAAACAAACTATACAATAGAAGGAGGAAGCTACTAAATGATAAAGCCAAATCCCAAAAAGGGAAGGCATCACTGATCAGTATTAGCAAAAAACTACGGGCACTCATAAAATTGTCTAAGGCCAGCTTCGAGAGAAAAATTGCACAGGACACTAATGATAATCACAAGGCTTTCTTTAATTATGTTAGGAACCTGGGTGGTAATTCCCAGATATGCTCAGAATTAGTCCAAAATGACAAAAAATACACTGAACCCACAGACATTGCCAACATCCTAGCTGACAGGTTCAGCGCAAACTCCCCTCCCCTCACCAAAAGTGCAAATATCTATCCTAGCAGAGTGCTGCCCCCCTGACATCCCAGATGCTCAGGTAAGAGCCGCCATCTCCAAAGCAAAAAACACAGCATCAATGGGACCAGACGGTGTCCCAGGCTGCGTCCTACATGAACTCCAAGAAGAGCTAAACCCAAACATAAAACTACTGTTCAATCTCAGCCTTACTACAGGATATGTGCCCAAAGAGTGGCGTACAGCAACAGTGGTCCCTCTCCATAAAGGTGGTACCTCAACGGATCCTGGAAACACCTGACTAGCTTGGTCTGCAAAGCTATGGAAAGGATCATCATGGACCTCATAAATAAAGATATTGGGGACCTACAGACACTGGACCCTACCCAGTTCGGCTTTGTTAAGGGCAGATCCTGCCTCTTAAACCTGTTTAATTTCTTTGAAACAGTCACCGAGGCCATTGACGAGGGGAAGGTGGTCCACACAGCCTACCTGGACCTCTCAAAAGCCTTCGATATAATACCCCACTCGGGCATTATAGATAAGCTCACCAGCTTAAATATAAACCCCTATGTCACTAGATGGATTGCAAACTGGCTCAAGGACAGAACCCACATGGTTAGAATTGCTGGAGCCATGTCAGACTCCAAACCAGTTACAAGTGGTATCCCACAAGGCTCAGTCCTGGGACCTCTCTTGTTCGGTATATATTTCTCGGAGGTACAGGCCAACACAGAAGGACAGTGGCTGACCAAGTTCGCAGATGACTGCAAACTGGGCGCCATAATCGACTCTCCAGCCGACACAAGCATCCTCTAAAAGGGCCTCATAGAAACAGACAACTGGTGCCAGAGCCATGGCCTCAAGCTAAATGCCAAAAAGTGTATAGTCATCCCTTTGGCAAAACAAAGTGCCCACAAATTACCACATAGGTGGTAATCCATTAAGTACAGAAGAAGTAATTAGGGACCTGGGGACCCAAGTTGATAGCAATCTCTCATTTGACAACCACGTGGCCAAAGTGGTTAGAAAAACATTTTATATAGCCCACCTAATCATGAAGGAATTCACATCTAGATCAGGGGAGGTCATCGTGCCTCTTTACTCATCCCTCATCAGGCCCATAATTGAGTACAATGCCCCTTTTGGGATGTGCCTTACCAGACACCTGCAGCAACTGGAAAGACCCCAAAAGTACCTCACCAAGAGGATCAAAGGGCTCAAACAGATGCCATATGCTGCCCGGTTAAAGAAACACCAGCTCTACTCAGTGGCATACCGCCTGTTCAGAGGCGATCTGTGTCTGACGTATAATGCCATGTCCAACCCAGAATTAATGGACATGCTGCACCTCAGAAAATCCAAATCCCATCCAGCTATGCACTCGAGAGACTTGAACCTCAGCACTGAAATAAATAGGACATGCTGGAGGGACAGATTCATAACCCAGAGGCTCCCTTCACTCTGGAATAAAATACCAGTCCAGGTTAGGCAGAGTCCCTCATTGACTCTCTTCAAGAGGAATCTTGATGAGTGGATGGGAGAGCGCAGGTTTACCCCGGGTATCACTTCTGTGTCTCTGTTAGACAGAGGCACAGTATACTAACCTCGAAAAAGGGCATAGCAAAATAAATTTAAAATGGGTGGTGAAAGCCAAACACATTCTGACTAGGCTTATAAATGCCCTAGGGCAGATAGCCTAGTATGAACCTATGAACCTATGAACCTATTATAACTATAGAAATTAATATTGTAACAGAGAATACTGTTGTATAATATATAATAATGGTCCTCTTTAAACACTAACAACCCAGCTTCTCATATTAACCTCCATGGCTTTACACAGACAATACACACCTCTACTAGGATAAACAAACCTAACAACAAAGAAAGTATTTTTGATTGGATTCTCGTTAACAAACCTCTACTAAAATATCAATCTGGAACATTACCTGATGACTTTAGTGATCACAAACTGACCTATATTATAAGACAAAAAAATGCCTCTAACAATACTCCTATCTATAGGACCCTACGCGATCTCAAACGTTTCAACCCTATTCAATTTAAAACTGAACTAAATGCCTGTAACTGGAACCCACTAAAGACACTTCCTCTTGAAGAAGCTGTCCTATACTTCAATGCCGCATTCCTAACAATTCTAGATAATCATGCACCAAAACGCTCCATCCGAATTAAATCTAAACCTACCCCTTGGCTATCTAAAGATACAAGACAAAAAATGTTACTTAGAAACAAATCTTGGACAAAATGGCGAACTAGCAAATCTCCAATAGACCAACAGACTTTTAGGCACCTAAGAAACATTACCAAAAAAGCTATCTTCTCTGATAAAAGGAGTTATTATTGTAATCTCCAGCAAGCAAATCATAATAACCCTCAAAAATTCTGGTCAACCCTAAATAAACTTCTTCACCCTGGACAGACTACCACTCCATCCCCTTCCGGGTCTGAAAAGAATTCCGCCCTTGATACGGCCAATACTTTCAACTCATTCTTTATTGATACTATTAATTCCTTGGCCTCTCATCTCTAGTGACAACACTAACATCCCTGACCTTGCATCCTTCAAGCTACCAACCTTTAGGCTACAACCCATCTCCACTTCCTTTATACTGAAATGTATCCACAAACTCAAACCATGCTCCCCCTCAGCAGACCAACTTCCATCTGAATTCCTTCAAAAAGCAGCCTCTGAAATAGCCTATCCTATATCCATTCTCATTAATAGAACTGTAAATGAAGAAACCATACCTGATATCTGGAAAATCTCTCACATCATACCCTTACATAAAGGAGGGAACTCCTATGATTATTCTAATTATAGACCCATAGCTCTCTTATCCCCACTTGCAAAGATCATGGAAAAATGTGTTCACCATCAGTTAATGAACCATTTAATAAAAAACAACATTCTTACTAACTGTCAACATGGCTTTAGGCCTTTTCATAGCACAACCACCGCTCTCCTCTCCTCACAGACTTTATTAACAAGAATCGTAATAATAACATCCTGTCTTCAGCTCTCTTTATTGACCTGTCCAAAGCCTTTGACATGGTCAACCACTCTCTCCTCTTAAAAATTCTCGAATCTCTTTCCTTAGAAGCTAAGGCTGTCCACTGGTTTAGTTCCTATCTCACTAACAGGAAACAGGCCATCCTCTGGGATAAGGAACTCTCATCTCTTCTCCCAATCTCACTTGGGGTCCCCCAAGGCTCTATTCTTGGACCTCTTCTTTTCTCCCTCTTTATAAATGACCTACAAGTAGCTATTCCCCAGGCTACATGTATACAATATGCTGATGACTCCACACTAATTTGCTCTGCTAAATCCATTTCTGAACTTCAAACTAATACTCAAGCTGTATTTTCCAAAGTCGAAACTTGGTTCTTAAAACGTTGCCTACTCCTAAACGCAAAAAAAACAAACTCTTACTCTTTAAGCCTACTACCAGATCCCCAACTTTAGATTTCACTATCTTATCTAACAATGGAACCATTATATCACCTGACCCTACTACCAAACTGCTAGGTGTCACAGTTGACAACAATCTTACCTTTGACTGTCATATCAACAATACCATTAAATGTGTAAACAGGAAACTTGGCTCTCTCTATAGAATTAAGACTTTCTTAACCTCCCCAGCCAAAGCTACTCTTGCCCACTCTCATCTCATTTCCACTCTTCTCTATGCTTCACCCATCTATACTAACCTCAAGAAAAACAATCTTTCCAAACTGTCTACCACCTACAATAATATAGCTAGATTTGTTACTGGTAAGCCTTTCAGAACTCACCACTGTCTGAATCTGCAGCAACTGAACTGGCTTGAACTGACAAACATGCTACTTCTTTTCCCAACTTACGTTTGTCCAAAGAGCTTTCTACCAAACTCATAACACACCTGTACTTTCTAACCTCTTAACCCCATATTCTAATCTGAACTCACTCCGCTCATCAAGCAAACTGCTAGTTACCCTAACCAAATCTAATAACCTAGCTGGTGACTCCCTCTTCTCAAATACCATGGGTAAACACTGGAATCAACTTCCTACCGAACTTACTTCCATTGCATCCACTATTCTGTTTAAACAAAACCTCAGAACATACCTTAAAAGCCACTGGATGTGTCCCTGCTCTAATCCTGATTAAATGTTGATTCCCTAGTTAACCCTCTTTTCTCTCCCTATTCTGTTGTGCCTCCTCCTATCTCCCCTAAGCTTCCTTTTCCACCTTACGTACTTCTCCCACATATTTCTCCTCCTTATTGGCTATGACTCTTTTCCAGAAAACATGTATCTCTTATAACTCTACTCTCTCTCTATTGTTGTTTCTCTTTCCTTGGTCTTACACTTTCTCTACTTGCTGTTAAAATAAGCAATAATGTTTAATATGATGTTATTTAGATTGTCTAGAAAGTTAAACTCCTTTTCTTTTTTGGTAACAATGAACATTTCTCTTTCCTTGGTCTTACATTTTTTTCTTGTTTTAAACTATGTAATAATACTTATTATGATGTCATTTAGATTGTCTAGAAATTTTTAAGTCCTATTCTTTTTTGGGTAACAATATTCATTGTCTAAGTCCTACCAGTCTGTAATCTGTTATTTGTGCTCATGATATATCTCTTATCTCTATATGTGGAGCTTTTCTCCCCGGGCCTCTGCTGAAAATGGAAATATATCCAGTTAGACTAGCCCGGTTAACAAATGTAAAATAAAATAAATAAAATAAATAAATAAATACTGGAAAAGAAGAGGTTAAGCTCAGCACCAGCTAACTTTGAAAAATAGTATGAAATTTAATTACTTAATTTCACCCATAAAGACTACATTTTACAGTTCTGATTGCAGCTAGAGACAAAATGACTGTGTCAGAGAATGGTTTATTAGCTCCTGTAGGAAGAGTGGAAGTGTTTTATGGTTTTATGACTTCGAGAAGCTGCAACAGATCTTAGCAAAGCCCTATGTGTGTGTATTATTGACACATATGTGTGAGATTCTGAGTCAGTTGCTAGGAAAGGGGGTAGTATGGGAACCATAAGTCAGATGACCAGATGTATGTGATGTCATTTTGTAACCTGGTGTAAAAATTATGTTTTAATATAAGATAAGACTGAAGTTTCAGAGCAGACGGTTCTTGGAACCTGGCAAAGAAAGATCACTCACTTACTTCATCTTGGCTTGCTCTAGTAAGTGACCAGGGAATAGTAATTTATTTATTTATTTTATTTATTTAGCATTTGTTTACCGGGGAAACCCAACTGGGCAAGTTTGCCCATTTTCAGCGAAGGCATGGGGAGAAAAGCTCAACATAATAACATAACAGTCAGTATTTTAAACAATAGTGAAACAATCAGAGAAATGACAGTAACACATCACATAGTAACACATAGTATCATAGTTCAAGTTACTAATAAAGCTTACAAGATCACTTAGTAACAAGAAATCATTCAGTGGAGTAGTGTCTCAGAGATACAACAGCTTAATATACAATGGAGTAGTGTCTCAAATGTGCCTGTTTGGTATTGTAAATTGTTATGCTTAATGTTGTTATTGTTATAATCACATAGGATCATTAAGCAAATAGAGATATATTGAAAGTGGAGAGTATGGGGAGAGAGGGTGAGGATAGGAGTAAGTAAGGTGTTCAGTAAGCATAGAGATATAGTGAAAGTGGAGAATAGGAAGAAAGAGGGTGAGGAGGGGGAAATGGGTTCAGCCTGGTGAATTATTTAAATCTAATTTTTTTAATTTTATTTCTTTAAATCAGTGAAGAAAATATAGTGGGGGAATTTAATAAATCCTACACATTTTTTTCCATGTAGACATCGCTCTGCACTGCTAACATGGCCTTAAACATTTTTAGATTTAGTAAGTGCTGCTGACCAGCGCGCATAAGTATGCATGCAAATCACCTTATAAGCAGGTGAATCTCATGCAAATGAGTCAGGTAGAGCAATCCAGCAAGCAGATAGGTAACTCCACAGACCCTGTTTCAGTATCCATAGTGTACATGGAAAAATTCTGTGTATAGGAATGTATTCAGACAAAAGGGGCTGTAAATATGTAGATAGATGGACAGAAATGGCATGCCATGTACAGATATGAGCAAAACTATCAACTGTGTGTCAGAAAAATTAAAGGAAATATGTTAAATTATTTTTTTTAATAGTCTGGGCATGTTTGCATAGCATACCGCAGTGCACAAACATGCTTTATAAAAACAAATAAAAAAAAAATAATATTATGTGACAGAAATGTATTACAGGACCCTGCATGGAGTATCTGCAATGGTGCATTGATGCTGTTGCTAATGTGGTAGAGCATTGAAGCGTGTAGTTTCAGGCTGGGAGCATGTGTCCCTATGCAAATAAGGTGGTGTTACTGAAGAGCATAAAGGGGTAATCATGTCTGAATATCACTCCGTGTAGGCAGAGACCTATGTTTATGTGTACAGAGAAGGTAGCTGATATCAGAGGAGGGTGTGTCCAATAACATCTATACTTATTTTAGCCTAGCTGCTCCTATTTGCATGACTCACCACTGTGCTGAGTGTGAAAATCTGGGGGGTGTGAGTACTAAGTGGTAAGCTTTGTTTACCTATGCGGCACGCTTTTGCTTGGTGCACCACAATTCTGAGTGTATCTAAAAGGCAATGAAATATTAATTAGTTTACCCCTTGTTTAACTTAAACTAGGACCATTAAATGATGTTAATGATATACTAGACAGGTAAAATGCATCATAGGTAGCCAATCACAATGTCAGTACCTGCAACAGAGCACTATAAAGTATGCATACACCCTACAATCTGATTCTTACCCCATACTCTGCACCACTGGAGTACAGACTTGGGACTTTTAACTGAAAGAATGCTACAGGCTGCTGCAAGTTGTTAGCTACATCTGTATGTGCTGCATGCTAAAGTCATTGCTGCTGCTGCTGACAATAGGCCTAGACAGAGAAGGAGAAGAGTGTTCAGGCCAAGGGAAACCTTTCAGGGGCTACATGAGCTGGAGATTGTAGAACGCTACAGGGAGGATAGGGACATACTACAAAAACTCACTGAGCTCTGCCTCCCACAACTCAGACCGGGAGTAACAGAGGGGAACCCATCCCAATGGAAACAAAGGAGTGTGTAGCCATTAGGATACTAGCTACAGGTACCTTACAAAGACCAAATGCAGACATTATAGGGGTCTCACATGTATCAGCATTCAGGGTACTACACCAGTTCCTGGATGCCATGCTACTACATGCAAGTGAACATATTTCTTTTCCCCTCAGCCCTGAGGTGAGTGCCAGCAATATGCAACACTTCTACCATGTAGCACACTACTGAGGTACTGGGTGCCATAGATTGCACTCATGTACACATCAAGTCAACACCCGATGAGGAGGGTAGAATCTATGTCAACTGCAAGGGGTACCATTCCATCAATTGCGAGGTCATGTGCAATGCCCAGCGCATTATCATGAATGTGCGTGCTGGCAGCCCTGGCAGTTATCACAACTCCTGTATCTGGCACGTATCACAGCAGTACCAGATGTTTGCTATGGGGGATATCCCACATGGCCATTTACTGAAGGATGCTGGCTATGCACTGGAACCATGGATGATGACACCCATCAGAAATGCACACACAACTAAGGAAGAATGCTGTAATGAGGCACACATACAAACTAGGAACATCATAGAGCATGTGTTTGGGCTTCTAAATTCAAGGTTCCAGTGCCACAAAATATCTGGTGGAGTCCTGCAGTACACTCCAGCCACATGTGCACAGATATTCACAGTATATGCCATGCTACACAATATGATCCTGTGGAAACAGCTGCAGCAGAATCAGCAAAGGGAAGGGATACACAGCCCCCACCACTGCCGAGGTCCCCACAGCCACACTCACAGGAGGACTCGGAGGAGGAACCCCCTGATGATGTCTCTGTAGACAGATGTAGGCATGCACAGTACACCCTTGCTTTGGCTAAGAGACAATGCATAGCACATTCACTGACAACCTAGGGCCCAAGTGACTGACACCTTACTCCTACTCAAGTACATATAGTAAAATTTGTGATGGCAGGCAACCCACACAGCCTATACTTGTCCATATATTGGCTGTGCACTACTTCCATCACACAGAGTCAGCCCTGAACTACAGTTCTGTCAACTGCTGCATTAGGAAGGTAAGCCTCTAACCTACACACTGCTTATCAGGATTAATATAATATGGTATTGTATGTATGGATATGTTGCATTTATGCAAGGAAATTTAGTGGGTTAGTTGGACAGCTGTAAGTTCCACATGGGACTAGAGATACCCAGTCCAATAGTATGTGTCCCCGAATTACCACTAGACCTCATAGTTGGAATATTCACTACATCATTCAAGGGAAATGTTAAACAGTGGTGTCACATGATATTTGGACTATTGTCTATCCCAGCAGATCATGCGCTGTTGTTCTCTCACCTCCAACCCAGCAGTGTTCCCATATAACTGCTTTAACAGTAAGTTAGCAATGGTACATCAGCAGACCAGGCAATCTCAGGGCTGTAACAAACATTGTATGTTTCCCGTAAAGTAGAAATAACAACATACATATTTATGCTGTTGAATGTGTCATGAATGATTACTCTGGCAGCATGTGTGGCTCAGTTGATTAGGGAAGTTAGCATGGGTGATGGTGTTGATGCTTCTAATCTGGAAGTATTCACATCTTTTGCATGTGAGGTATTATTATGTCCATGTTTTCACATGCTGTTATTCTGTGTGTGTTGTAACATTATGAACCTCAGTCACATGTTAAGTACAGCAGACAGCTGGGGGATGCTGTGGACATTTTGAGAGAAGTGCAGTACTGCAGAAACAGGGACACATGACAATGTCTGTAACATACCTCCCAACCTCTTAGTGCAAGAAATCTGGACAAGCCCAACAAAATAGGGGAGACAGGGGCATATTTTAAATACTGCTCTCATAAACTTAAAAAAAAGTTGCTAGAATAGAATTTGTTTCAACAGACATGTTTCTGAAGGATTTGAAGTCAAACTCAAACGTATGTCATTATTTAGTGACTTCAATCCTCAGTTCATCCAAGTGATTTGCAAGAAAACCACAAATTTTAAGAGGAACAGACCAGAGTTATAAGCCAAAACTCTGGACATTCTGTCAAAGTCTAGACAGTTGAGAGATATGGTCTGTAACACACAAAATCCCAGACTGGAGTACAGGTAGATGTGACCTGGAGTCAGTATAAGTACTGAAAGTCCCACTGGACACGCCAAAACAGTTAAAATGAGCACAATTCTGTTGCCCCATCATTAGAATAACCTGTTATTTATAATTCTGTTGCTTCATCATCAGAATGGCCTCTGTATAGATATATCTAAACATACAGACATATAGATATGCACCTGTCACTATCTCTCTCTCACAAACATACATAGTGTATCTATTGCTATGTAGTGTCAAATAGATATATACTGATATATATGTGTATATATATATATATATATATATATATATATATATATATATATATATATATATATATATATATTAGCTATATATATCACAATGATACAAAGACTCTCCCCATATATCTACATAACACATATACATATTACACACACACACAGCTACATTTATATATACAGCATTGTTAATTACAGAAATATGTGTGTGGATGTCTGTTTTGTCCTACATACCCTAATAATGGTGAGTAAATCTGCACTATCACACATCCATACTGTTGTTCAAAGGATCCAAACTAAGGGTGCAATAGTACATAATCCACTTATGTACAGATCCCTGTATCTGATGGATGTCACCATGTAGAGAGACACAGCTGAGCATGTGGTGCAATTCATAATGTTGTCAATGCGTATATTGGGCAGAGCACATTGTTTCTGCCTACAGATTTGCCTATCTAACTGTAAGCAGCCACATACTGTACACACATAGCTAGGATGATAATAGTTATCCCACTGCAAGGATACTACATGCAGATAACAGTATGAAGCAATATCACTCTGCAGGCCACAAATGCTGTTCAACACAAGCCTATTTTTTGTAATGCACAAGTACTGTACCTGCAATCACATGTACAACAGACTCAACCTGTGGTGAATGTGATAAGTACTGTGATCTATAGTGAATAAGACTAAATAGGCAGGGGTTCTAATCTCACTCTGGGCTACTTGGTGCATGTCTGTGTGTGTATATCCCCCTGCAGAATATCTGTCATGCCCTCATGGACTATCCACCTGCAATAGTTATTAACTGTTTGGCCCTGTAACTTGCTGATGGCCTCTAAACTGACCTCTTCTAAAGGCCTGATGATGTCATCCACCTTATGACTACCAGATTATAGTATAGTATCAGAATTAATCTGTGATGTGTGCGATAAATACTGTGATCTATAGTAAGTAAGACTAGATAGGTAGGGATTCTAATTTCACTCCAGGCTAATTGGTGTGTGTCTGAGTGTGTGTGTATATCCCTCTGCAGAACAATTGCCATGCTGTCCTGGGTTATCAGCCTGCAATAGCTATGACCTTTTTGGCTCTGTGACTTGCTGCTGGCCTTCAAACAGCCCTCTTTTACAAGGTCTGATGATGTCATCCACCTTAAGACTACCAGATTACAGTGTAGCATTAGACTTAAGCCGTGGTGTGTGCAATAAGTACTGTGATCTTTAGTGAATAAGATGTAGATAATTAGCGGTTCAAATTTCACTCCAGGCTACTTGGTGTGTGTATCCCCCTGAAGAACAACTACCATGCCCTTATGGGCTATCCACCTGTAATGGTTATGAACTTTGTGGCCCTGTAATTTGCTGATGGTCTCCAAATTGCCCTCTTCTTCAAGACCCGATGATATCATCCGCCTTAAGACTATCAGCTGACAGTGTAATATCAGACTTACCACACACTATTCCAAATGAAGGAAAGAATGTACAACTGCAGATGGAACAAAACATTTATTAGTTAAGCACTTTCCTTCATATCCAATAACTTCATCAGAACTACTAACATTAAAACTTTACATTTAAGTAAGCATACTCAGCATTCTATTAATCATTTTTAACCAATAAAAAACAAAACTCAATTATTTAATAAAGTTCTCAAATTAAAATCCATTATAATGCTTCAACCTTAAAACAGAACTTACTGAGCAGGCATCATTAACCAGGCCTATTCATGGCCTCTAGTCTGAGCTGCCATCTAAGTTCACAAACATCCAAATGTTCTTTCAAAATTGTACCATGAAATTCCTTATTTACTTGCTCAATGACATTAAAACTAAACAATGTGCACTGACTTCAGCAATATGTTTGTACAATGCATTAATACATTTTTTTTTATTTTTAATATCCAAGACATGCTCATAAATGCTATTCTTAAGTTTGCTACTAGTTTTTCCCACATAAAATGCTGAACAGCAAACACATTGATGTAAATAAAACCACATTTCTAGAAACACAAGAAAAATAACCTTTAATTACATATGTATTTTCCCTAATGGTAAAGCAGTCCCCAACCCTGATGTAACAACATTGAGGGCATGACCTACATTTGAATGTCCCTTTCTTCTTATATTGATTAATTGAACCATGCCCAGGCTTAAAACAAGACTCGATACTTTTTAAAAGTTTTGTTACTTCTGTAAATAATCCTAGGATTACCACTGAACATTCCTTTAAGATCCAGGTCTAAGGAAAGAATAACACAATTTCTGCAAATACAACACATAAGAGCTACACTGTCTAAAGTATAAGTAGTAATAAATAATCTAATATTTGTCATTGATGTAAAAACCTGTTGATGAAAGATTATTTTCTATTAATCTGACAGATAAAATAGGTGGAAAAATACCTCTTTCCTTTTAAAAATACTTCATCTCTGATATTTCTTACAAACTCTAGGGGGTAACCTCTTGATAACATATCAGTTAAAACATCACATTCCATAAAAAAGGAATCTTTTTCTGAAATCAGCCTTGCAAGCCATACAACCTGGACCCTGACCACTGCTTTCCTTTGATGTTCAGGGTGCCAACTTATGAAATGAAGCTAAGAGTTTGAAAAGGTACTTTTTCGATAAATATTAGATACAAAACTTTGTCTTATATAATCCTTAGATATATGAACATCTAAAAAAGAAAAAGAATTACTATCTGAAGTTAAAAAAAATTACAAAATCAACTGTATTTTTCAAATACGTAAAAAAGTGTTGCAATCTATCTGTGAATCCAGCCCACACAATAAATATGTCATCCAAAAAGCAAATGTATAATTTACAATACTGATAAAAATGACTTGAAAAAACAAAACAATCCCCCATTCTGACATCATATAATTTGCAAAAATAGGGCCACAGGCTGCCCCTACAGCCACCCCTGTAGTCTGTCAAAAATATTGGCCCTCAAAATACAAAAAAATTGTTATGGAGTACAGTTTCCAGTAAAGTAACCAACACATTCACTTTCATATTATCAAGGTTGATGTGTTTATGTGGTTATGAATTTGTTATTCAAACTACTCAAGGCCAACTACTTGAGGTATTACATAAAACAGGTTATGACCATCCAATGTGACTAGCAAAACTTGAGGCTCAAATGCTACATCCCTCAATAACTGCAAAAATGTCAAGAATTCTTACATTTTTGACTTATAGCCCCCAACCCATTCTTTAAACATTCATCTATGAAGTTTACTGCAAAAAAACATTTTAGACCATGTAGCATTCACAATACGATGAAAGGGTGGGTTATGTAGATCCCTGTGTATCTTGGGGATGACAAAAATACTAGCAATAACATTTTTTTCATTATTGAAAGTTGCTCAGTTGGTTATGTTTAAGGTTGAAGCATTATGCTTGGTTTTAATTAGAGAACCTAATTAAATAATTGAGTTTTGTGCTTTATTGGTTAACAATGATTAATAGGATGTTGAGTATGGTTACTTAAATGTGAAGTTTTTAACATTAGCAGTTCTGATGAAGTTCTTGGATAAGAATGAAAGTGGTTAACTGATAAAAGTTTTATTCCATCTGCAGTCATACATTCTTTCCTTCATTTGGAATAGTGTGTGTTGGTTGTGCTTCCTCACTTTTGGTTCTTAGTATCAGGCTTAAGTCATGGTGCATGCAATATGTACTGTGATCTGTAGTGAGTAAAACTAGATAGATAGGGGTTGTAATCTCACTCCAGGCTACTTGGTGCATATGTGTGTGTGTGTGTGTGTGTGTGTGTGTGTGTGTGTGTGTGTGTGTGTGTGTGTGTGTGTGTGTCTGTGTGTGTGTGTGTTTGTGTGCATGTGTCTGTGTATATCTCCCTGCAGAACAACTGCCTTGCTCTCATGGGCTATCTACTTGCAATACAAGTCCTGATGTTGTCTACCTTAAGACTACCAACTGACATTGTAGTATCAGACTTAAGTCATTGCACGTGCAATAAGTACTGTGATTTATAGTGAATAAGAGTAGATAGTTAGAGGTTCTACTCTCATTCCAAGCTACTTAGTGCATGTGTATGTCCAGATGGTATAAATAAGATCATCTTAGTAACTCAGAAATAGGTAAGGTTTTGTAGTATTTTACTTGTAGCATGTGATGTGGCCCCCAAAGGACTGACCACAACAAGGCCTGCTGATGTCATCAAGCATAATATGTTCTGAACTGATAGTAACAGCACACATGAGGTGTGCTGTGCGCATCACCTACTGTGATCTGTAATGTGTACCAATACATAGGTAAGTGTTCTTATCTACATACAGCCAACTTGCACTATGTGTGTGCATGTCCTGTAAGCAGTGATTGGAAGTGGTGCTAGCCTCAATGTATCCATATTTGTATGCAAGCCTGTTAGAGCATTTTGCATCATGATATGGAACCATAGGGCATTTGAACTTCACTAGCATAATGGCCATACAACCCTCACAATCATAGACATCTTTATACCCATAGTTACAGGATCAGCATATATTGCCCTAGTCCAAGAGGGACACAGGCAGATGTCCTGTGTTGAGGTGACAGTCACCCAGCCAATCAGACAGATGGCATGTGCTGAGGTGCACTGAGGTGCTGTGTGTGCCATTAGTCAGGGTTCTGTTTCAAGGGCATATTTAAGTCTGCTAGACATATCTCTTCCACAAGCATGTAATACTAACATCACATGCAAAGTTAATGTCCTTACAGTGAGTTATCCATCTACTATGCCTCCTAAAGATAGGCAGCATATGCAATCAAGCAGGGCCACGCATTGCCCCATATGCAAGGCACAGATCCCCTCTGAGTATTCTAGAGGCCAACGGTGACAATGACATGTATTGCAGATGATCCCCATTGAACACATACTGAAGATGTGAAGTGTCCTTATGAGGGACCATACTGTTGTGTGCAATTGCCAGTACTGCTTGGAAACCTACATCACCAAATGGTCATTGCACTCAGATATTGGCATGCTGAGGGAAGAGTACTTGGAGGTTATGAGTATGTCACCTACAGATGACTGTGGCCTCAGCTATGCCATATTATTTCTGCCATACCACTGTAGAGACATGGTGATCTGAGGCACATTAGGTGTAAACATGTCTGGCTAGGTATGTGTGCCTAGTTTGTTCACCCCTGAGTATGTACATCACTTGTTGAGAATGATGTGCTGCTTACCAGGTACATAGGTCTAACTGACAGAAATGATACTACATATATAGTTGCATGGAGTTTATGGCCATTAGTATGTCAACAGGCATATGCTCACAATACCATCTTGCAGAATACTGACATACCACAGAGACTCTATGAATACTCACAATTTGCAGGCATCAGCCAACAATTTTAGCACACTCAGTCAGTAGTCACATGTATTGTGGTTGAATGGGTTACAAGCAGTAGAGGAGCCAGGGCTGTGCCCTGTTGAGCACTGCTGTGGATGTCCATGTATTGTATATGTGTACCAGCAATGGGCCACTCAGTGACCCCGAAAATGACAGTATCATGGATGCCTAAGTGGGTGCTTTGCAAATGCTGTCCAAGCAGGGGATATAGTCTGATGGCTTGACTCAGTCTAGGGGGTTGTATGCCCTCATGTACCCTCACCCAGGTCCATGGTGACTGCCTCAGAAATGTCCACCATGTGTACCAGTCAAGCTCCCCCTGTTACACCTACAAACTGTGTACAGTCAACTGTGTGTAGAACACATATGTGTGCTGATCAGATCCATGATGATTGCCCCTACAGGGATACAGATATGGATACTCAGACAAACAGATGTACAGTTATGTTGGTCAGTGGATGCACCGCCTCTGTGCTAGGGTAGAACAGTTGCCGTTGTCCACTCAGTAGGTGTGCAGCCAGTTGTGTTGGTATGATTGTAAAGGTTTTCCAATGGTGTTAATCATCCTTGTCAGATCACATGAGGGATGTGGCTTGGAATGTTAGCATGTGCAATAAATGCTGTATAACTGCCAATGAGAGGCCATTTATGAACTGCACTGTATATATGTAAATTATGGGACAGGTTGTAGGAATGTTATGTGTCACAAGTGGTCGGGACAAGGGAGTGTAGTTAAAGCAGACAGTGTGGGTGTACAGGTTAGGTATGAGTACAGAACCAGCATATGTGGCATCATGGCGTATGAGGTCACTGACAATCTGGGCATGTCGTTTGAGGCCACACATGTAACTACACTGTGCATTGTGGTTTTGCTTTGTGTGGGTGGCCACTTTTGTCACTTAACATGTCTACACAATATCAGAACAACATTATGTGCTTCTTTTAGCTGAGGGGGTAGTGCCTCCATGTTAGGGGTTGGCACCCTCACCCCAACTGTCACACAGTACTGTCCACCTGTTATTGTAAAGCCTGCTAATAGCAGTTGTCCACCAGTCAGGTTTACGGTACCATGACAAGCCTGTGTCCTTCCTGTCACATACAGTTGAGTTCATGTAGTTGTAATGCTGCTGACATAATGCATGGGTGTATAGCTCTGCATACCTGCCTGCCCCATCTGAAGGGGGAGGTGCAGTCACAATGTGTCAACCATCCCATACAATACATAGCTGTCTTGACATATATGTCTGTATTGTCTGCAAGGGGGGTTACATGCCGGTAGGTCTAAGTAGACTGATCTGTGACCAGATCACACCAGGGAGGACCTCACATTGGAGGGGCTGTACTGATCACCCATATTAGTCAACCCATGATGCACTACATTGATTCCCCATGTGGCTATGTCACAGCACTGCTGCAAGGCATTGTAGGTAAGGACCTGGACCATCCTTTGGGCAAGTGAGCCACAGTAAGACTAAGCAACACAGTATGTACATATTACACTTCCCTAACTTGTTTGTCTATGCTCTGCACAGACACCTTGCATGACTCTCTTCTTGCAACATGCTGGAAGTAACTGCAATACTTACTTGCACAGAGGACAACTAACATGTAGCGCCAAACGTTGTCCCCAGATCTCTGAGTCATGTCACCTGAAAAGCCATGATAGGAGTTAGCATGGACATGAACACTTACCAGTGGTGGCTCGTGATATAGGACTGCAACCCCCCCCCCCAGCTGTGACCATACACTGGTACATTCCTCTTAGAGCCTAGATTTACTGCATAACATAATCCGGACTGCTGCCTTCCCAATCCGGATTCAGGAAGAAGGCAGCAGACTGCTAATTTTCCAGAAGTCTGTGTGGTGCTAATCACATAGACTGGAAAGGGATCAGACTGCAAGGTCTGCAGTCTTGAATGTTGGAACGACCAGGAACTGGAAACCAGAATTGTGTCCAGCAGAAGGGTTGGTGCATTGAAGTTAGCTGTCTGTGACAAACAAGATTATTGCTGCTTATTAAGTTAGCAGCATTGCTGCAAGGTGTGTGTGTGTGTGTGTGTGTGTGTGTGTGTGTGTGTGTGTGTGTGTGTGTGTGTGTGTGTGTGTGTGTGTGTGTGTGCATGTGTGTGAAGTGCCTCAGTTCCTTTATACTGCTGGTTACAGATCAGGCTTGAACCCTGTACCTTCAGTATAGGTAACAAGAGCCCGAATTCCCTACCCACCACCATTTCTGAAATTTTTGCAAATTTTTGCCTATTTCCTTTTGTTCTGTTCCTCATAACATCTCTGGTTTCAGAATACTTAAATCCTCACATATTTCATGGTGCAGTAATAGCATTGTCTCACAGCTACATGTTTTCTGGTTTGATTCTTGGCTGGGGTGCCTTCTGTATAGAGTCTGCTTGTCGTCCCTGTGTTTGTGTGGGTTTGCTCTTGTGTCCTCCCATGTTACAAAGACATGTGTCTGCATTATTTCTCCCTGGGCCTCTGCTGTATACTGTTTTTAGTTCCAAGTCAGACTTTCCTGGTTAACAAATGTTAAATAAATAAAATTGACAGGCAGTTGAATTTCAGACTTCATATTCTTCAGAAAGTACATAGTAACACAAAACCTTTTATTTTAGCAACTTTCTAAATTTATAGCACATGAATATTTGAAATGTGTCCCTATTTTTGGGACTGTATCCCCCATTATTGGCTTCGTCCAGGTTTTTTGTGCTAAAGTTGAGAGCTATGGCGAGAACTGAATTCACTGAATATGTTTGATGGCTGTATTCCCCCATTACTGGGTTTGTCCAGGTGTTTTGTGCTAAGAGGTTGACAGCTATGGTGAGAACTGAATTCACTAAATGGTAGCCATTTAAGTTTCAGTCTTCCTCTCTTTCACAAAACAGCTTATCTGGCATAGTGGTATGTTACTCTGAGTGTTTTGCACAGGGACCTGGGCAGTAAAATGTATGGTGGCAACACAGCATTTTTTTAATTCTAGCAACTTTCCAAGATTATGCAACGATTAATGTGTCCCTGGTTTTGTGACTTTTGTCCCCCCCGATAAATTTTGGCTTTTTCCCGATTTATTGTGCTGTGAAGTTGAGAGATACAGTTGAGTATCGAAATTTTACAAGGAGCTGAGACCTGCAGGGGAAGAGAAGTTTAGTGCTGCATATGCTGCATCTGCTTACATTGTTACTAGTACAACAGGTAGTGTACTTTGCATTTGATGCAGAAGGCTGTGGGTTCTACTCCCACAGGGGGTGGATGCTGTCGCAATGAGAATGTTCTATTGCAATATTACTAACTTATCTTTTTTTTTTAATGTAATATAGGCAATTTATTCCTCAGGGGCAACAGACACTTTTATTTATAGATGAAACAATGAAATATAAAGTTGTTTGCTAGCAGCAACCTCTTCATAAGTTACAGATCTCTTTAATGTGGAATTATTTAGATGACTGACTTCTACAGAGATTGTGCATATTTACTGATACTGGTGGATTGTATAAGTTTGAGTAGACTTTTTTATGATGGAAATGTTCTCAATTGGGCAGTTTTGTCATTATTTGTGCATGCATTTTGTTTCATTGTTTACTGGAAAAATGTTCAAAACAAGGGGCCATTCATTTGAAAACAGCCCAAAGTTAATCGTTATACTACCCAAATGTATTTTCTTCGAATGTGGATTTCAATGCTGTTTCAATGAACGTGAGTTTCAAGGGCAGAGTTTTAATGCTAAGTCTATTTTCATTGTGAGACTGCATTGCTTTGTTCAGCAGATGTCTTAGTGTTTGTGCTGTAAAATACAAAATAAAACTTTCAAATGAAATCCAAATAGTCATAGAAGTAAAGCAGTATGCACATTGCTGTGTTTATGGCAAATGGGGCAAAATAGCCAAGTAATGGGACATTGGAATGGCTGCAGGGGATGGCTCCATTCCACCATGATTTTGTGAGGGGGAAGGATGGCAAACTCAGACATCCCTGGCTTGGCTGAACTATACCTCTCAACTGTCCAGATTTTGACAGAATGAATAGCTTTTTGCTTCTTATTTTTTGTTTGTTCCTAATAAAATTTGTGGTTTTCTGGCAAATCATAGGAATTAAGTCGCTAAATAATGACAGATATTGAGTTTCAGACTTCATAACCTTCAGAAAAAATGCATGCTAAAGCAAGACCTGTTGTTCTATCAACTAAGTTTATACAAGAGCAATTTTTAGTACTGTTTGTATGCTCCCCTAATATATTTGGCCTTGCCCAGATTTCCTGTGTTAACAGGTTGAGAGGTACGTGCAAATTGCTTTATAGAATTAGGCATATCCAAACCTCTCAACTGTCCCTGATTTTGGCTCAAAATGTTGCTCTCCCTCTAATAACCCCTCCACAAAATGGCAATTTTGGAAGAAAACATGGAGGGTTTACAATTAATAAATAACTGTAATAATCAGAGTTATAGATTACTTTTATTTCAGAAATGCATGTAGATTATTTTATTTTGTCAGCTGCTCAAGCTAACAGTACTAATATTAAAAAGTGTCCCTTTGACAGGTTCCCAGCTGTATTGTGTGACTATTTTATATTTTTGCATCACATTGTTGGTCCATTTTTCATAAAATTGTGGTTTTCTGTCAAATTAGTGACAAATTATTAAAGATTGAAGTTAAGAAAATAATGACATACATTTGAGTTTCAGATTTCATATCCTTCAGAAAATTCATACTAATGCAAGGCCTACTCTTCTGAGCAATCTTTAAATATTGTCCTTATTTTTGGGCCTGTGTCTCGCTTCTGTGTATGGCTTTGTCCAGATTTCTTGCTCTGAGGTTGAGAGGTATGACAAATGTGTCAGGGCCATCGCAGTCATCCAGAGGCATTTCAAGTTGTGACATACTTGTTGCACCTCACTTCCCCCATGTAGTCACTCTGGATGTTCCCAAGCAAGGCAAGGAGCAATTATGCAGTGTAAGTGTGCAGAGTACCCCCCCCCCCATCGAAGGTAGACATATGTACTACAGTGGCTTTTCATATGTCCTTGATTTTGCAGAATGTTCTGGTTTTCTGTCATATTTTTATACTGTTGATTTATGCTTCTTATTATTCAGAAAGTGCCCATTGCTCTGTGTTTAAGTAGCAATGCTTTCATGACCATCAGGTAAGCTTTTCTGAGACTGTAAGATGCAAGTAAGCTTACTGTTAAAAAATTACCAACATTGAAAGCCTTGTTGTTGTTGCCGTCCAAAGAATACTTACATGACTAGATAACTTATAAACCTTGGGTATTGAAATGCATATGACAGTATACATAATAAAGGACAGAATTACAGTATTTTAAGAAGCCTATTACCTTTGTTGGAGACTTGCAGTCATCTCTGCAGGCTTTACCCATAAACTAAACAGAATGCCAATCAATCATGTGTGGTCCATAACCTGTGCAGTAATCCTTTAAGATATTTATCTTGAGCTTGTTTCTCGTTTGCTGTTCATTTTTTACTGTGATAATGTTTTCCCAATGAAATAAGTACATAGTTGTTGTCAGGCAGCAGGTCTTTTTGGATAAGAAAATTTTTACAAGTGGGGGTATCACAGAGATTGCTCCTTTCATCATGTTACTTGGTACTTTTTATAAAGATGAATATAAATTATAATTAGAACTGCAGTGGAAGGAGAAGTGGTTTGAGTTGAGTGCTGCTTGTTTTTCTTGCACTTGATTTTAACTGGCATTCCAGTAGTATATTTAAAAAGTAGTTATTTGTTCATGCTTCACAGCCTTTTTGTTTCCATCTAGATATTAAGTAAGTTGTCATGCAGCCAAAACATTGAAATATTTTTTTCTTCTATACCTCACATTCTCTTGATTGGACTCTCATAATGATGGTTTGGCACCCAGGGCAGCATATTTAATTAAAGTTCTAGTTTTTGTGGTTTTGAGCATAACTCCTCCCCTTTCGAGCTGGCTGAACCCCTTCCAATTGGTCTCACCCATTCAGCTGTCTCCTGGAGCCCTCCTTCAATTTGAAATCACCAGCCGCCACTGACACTTACACTGTCATACACCTAGTGACACTGAACCAAACAATGTTACTGTTTCTCCAGGCCAGATCATGCCTACCAACTGTAACCAAAGGACCCCATTGACTGTTATACTATGCAACTATGCTCAATCCACCAACCATGGCCTGACTAAGTGTATGACAATATTAGGCCAGCAGCCCTTGCTAGAAACTGTGTACGTAATGTAGAGTGTTATGTCAGCTGGTGGATAGGCAAGTGTCGGACAGTCATAGTCTAGGAAGGTAGCTTTGGAAGACCTACAGTATGCCGCAATGATGCCAGTCACTAGTGTAGTTCACCATCCTCCATTATTGGCATACCCTGTCTACTTATTCCCTCTCTGCAGTCACAGACCTCTGACTAAGTACATTAGCAGGTGACTGCATATTGGGAGCTGTCACAGAATCCTATACAGAATCAACGGTTATCCAGGATGGCATAAGACACAGTCAGTAGTACTCTGAGCCACTGACAAAGACTAACTGCAAACAACTGCACAATACTATCCTGTGAGAAATCATCCACCCCTGAAAATTATTGTAGTGTATGCACACTGCACACAGTTGAGCCATTATACACTGGGTTATGGACACAGAAAGTAATGTAGCCTTTGACTCTCACTGATCAGTAAGATGTGAGGATGGATTCACTGTTGTACAACCTATACCAACAGGTTTTGGATGTACATCCCAGACTATCACTGCTATTCTGACTGTGGCAGTCATCACATCTATCATTGTGTGCAATGGCACACTTGCTATGTCACTACACAGGCATAGCGTACAACTGTAGCAGCCACACGGGTCCCATGGTACACCAATACACAGTATAGATAACCTGTCCTATGGAGTCAGTGTCATGACTGTACATGTGTAGTCTGTCTCCTAAATGCTTTGGAGGGGATGTGTATGGCTCCATACAGGGAGGTGTCAGATCCCACTGTGTACCTCCCGTGTATCCATAATAAGACTAACACATGTCTCACTTGTTGTACACACCTACATCACTATGGAATAAATAGTGCATGCTGTAGAGACAGGTATGTAACACAGACAGTACACCATACATGAAACAGGCCCCTCCATAAATGTGAAGCACACATCTGCTATGACACAGCATGTGCAGGTTACAAAATGGAATGCAGAGCACACCATTCATAACTGGTGGCAGGCAACTGTCTGTACTGGACACAAGATATTTGTAAATGGACCATCTCCATCAGAACAGCTTGTAGATGTGTGTGTTCCCAGCACCCTGATGCCACTTATCAACGGTAGCATATCTGTTCACAGATTAGGGATGCATAAGTATGCTGAAAGCCACCATTGTCCTTGTTAGCCTTTTATACACATATGAACCTATGGAGCCATGCACCTATAGTGCTGTACCTTGCTGATGACATATTTCTGCTGTGCTGACATGTCATCCTGTGCTGCTTTGTTGCTGCTGCGTATCCATAGGTTATCCCAACAGACTCCTGAAACAGAAACATAACCAGTTCCATGACACACCTTTCATTGTGTAACTATACAGCCATTACAACATCATACAACATAAGATACACAAAAGTATGTGGCGTACTCATGACAAATACCAGCACACAGTATCTGTCATTAACCAGTACATGTGGGATGGCAAAACAACACTGCATTACACAAGTACATGTTAACTAATATATTCACCCTGTGCATCAGACACATAGTTCATTTCCCTGCATCAATGGTGAGGATGACAGGGATGTGTCACAGGTACCATCACTTGCACAGAGTGTTGTGGGGGGTGCATGATGCCTAGGCTGACCCAAAAGGTTGACAGAATGTGTGTGAGTTAGGAAGGGAAGCAGGTAATTTGGACCATGGAAAACTGCTGTGTGTGTCTGTATGGGACCTGCATTTGACAGTGGTTTGTGAGTCTGGGCATGTATGCAGTCAAGCTCAGTGCTAGCCTTCATGTGTGTGTTGGACAGCTTTGGACCATACATGGTAGAGTTGACAGTTCACTATCTCTGACCCCGGACATGGGAACTGGTAATGCCAGCAGTTGCACTGGCATCTCCATGCCCAAGGTCAGAAGCGGTGCTAGTATCTGATGGTGGCTGCTGTCTGCTGGGACCATGTCATCCACAGGAACACCTAGGAGCACAAGTCCATGGCCTGACACATCATGGTGTGGACAGTATATTCCCCTCTGTAGCACTGGATGTACTGCCACTACAGGAGCATGACTGTGCATGGCCAAGTTTACTGTCAGTAGATGGGGTTGCTGACCTACATCCATGAGTCTGATGCTCAACTCCAACCACACATTCCAGCACAGACAATGTGGATTAACAGGCACTGTCTCAGCCTACCTTTTGTCCACTGCATCAGTCAACTTATCCAGGGTGTCCCCAATGTAGTGAAGACAGTCATAGATTTCAGACTGTGCTGCATCCATAACCCTAAGCATACAGCTGGTGCTCTGTTCAGAATGTGCCTGTACCTCCATGATGGCTCAAAACATATGCTGAGTGACCCCCTGATGTGGCACCTGCAACAGGATGGTTGACAGACAGCAGGCCTCCTACAAGCACAGCTGTCAATCCACCTGTGTGAGACCTCACCAGGTCTCTGGCTATGGCCAATGTCTACACTCACTGGAGCCATAGTTGGCACACTTTCCTGTTCAATGTCCCCACCATCTGACTGTCCAGTATCTGTGACCTCCAGGGACTGGTTATGTGTGGGCATACTGACTGCGTGCAGTGACAATGGAGGCAGAAGAATGATGTATACCTCTGGGACAGATTCATCCCCCGACACCCCTCCTTGTATCTCATGGTGGCCATCATCATCATCAGAGTCCAAACAGACATTGACATCAGGTTGTGTAGGGGACAGACACCAAACCCTCCTCCAGTCACCTGTGATAAGAAAGAAAAAAGTGGTACATGAATACCTGCACTATTGTGTATGAAAAATCCACCAATATTCATAATAACAAAGACCCACAACTGGATTAGCGGTCAAATATTTTTCTTCTCCACTTTCATCCAAAAATGACTTCCTCAGAAGAAAATACACACTCAACTCAAGAGCTTTATAACAATCACTTCAGGTTAATCAAGTATAATTTGACCAATACAATTTACCTTTAAATTAATAAATATGAAACTATACTTGATAAAACAACACATAAAAACACAGTAAACCTATCTTAACAAATATATTGAAATACATCTTTCATGGTCTAATTTATTTTCATTTCAACCTTTTGTTTTTTAGAGTAATTGCCTCATTTAAACCAGGAGGCTTATCTGCTCTTAACTGTCACTGCCAAAGTGTTTCATTTTGTTCAACTACATTCCTGTGATTACCCCCTCTAAGATCCTTAGGTACCTGTTCCAGACTAAAAAAAAACATTGTACTCTGTTTACACACGAAAGTATGTTTAAATAGGACATTATTCTAGCCCTTAACTTTAATAGAGTATAAATGTTCCTTAACAAAACAGTGTCATACTTACCAGGAGAAGGACCATGGCCTTGGCCAACAGCTGATGGACCTGTGAAAAGTTGAGGGTGAGGTAATGTCAGTACCAGTGCATATCGCAGCACAACAAGGTAATATGTCCATATATTTCACATTTACAGTAGCTACTGTGTTACTTGCTGTATTGGTCATATTTTAAGTATGAGAGTACAACTAACGTTAAACCCCTCAAAGAACAAAGATCTGACACCCACATAAAAGTATGTACAGCCTGAAACACAGACTGCTGCAGTATTACAGTGCTGATCACAGTAAGCCTACATGCGCACCCCTCTCCTGTGGAAACTGTGGCACCCAGCTCCATGATGTATGGTGTGATGGATGCCTGGGAGCTGTTGTGTGTCCATAGGTTTGCCAGGAATTGCTCAGTGGCTGAGAGTGGTTGTTCCACTACAGGCTCTCCACTGGTGACAGCTTTATCCCTGGCTACATGTACTGCCCTTCGTCATGCAGCATTGACCATGTCCACTGTGCAGTGTCGAACCTGCTTACATGTCCTGCCCTGATGGCCCATGCCATTCACATTACAGACAAGGCATGCTCACAATGCAGCCTGCTGTTCCCTATTTTACCTCCCTCTGGAGAGTAGAATGTGATGATGATGCCTTAGCCCTTCCAGTATAATTTCATTTTCCACATCAGAGAAGGGAGCATGGTATCTAGGGTACATGATTCCTGAAAGACAACAAAAGGGGAACACATTACAGGATCACATATATGGAAGCACACTATGTAGAGATATAGCAAGGACAAAATGGCTGGCACTATAAATGCTTGCTCACACATGTCATACTCCAGCTTATGCAAACATACTAAGTGTGTGGATACAACTGATATAGTGGCAATAGTCAGGTATTCCTGTGTGCGGCATGACAGATACTGCTGTATGATCATACACCCGACACTTGAGTCTACTGTGGTTTGATCCCCACAGGCAACCTCCCATTAATATGTCATAAGAACAGTGCCACACAAATAGAAGTGTGCTATTATAACCACTATAAAGGGACAGTCCAATGAGACCAGTGTGCCACAATGACAAATGACAGTGCAGCCTTGATGTATTGTACATCCTGTGTAGGTGTAAGAAAGCAGGAGATCATTGACATGTCATTATCACGGGTCTAAGACAGGCTTAATCCAGTAATCCCTATTCCCCATAAGTCTAAACTACCCTTCTGTATACTGTTGTACACAAAATCAGTTACATGCCTGATGGAGTGCAGTATTCCTCTGTTGATATGTGGTGATAGTAAAGTTTTCACAAAGGAGTCTCATACAGAATGATTCCCCATAGTCAGCTGCTTGTCTTTTAAGCATGCTTCTCATCAGCAGGTAATTGCCTCTAAACCAATCTGTGGGTCTCAAATGCTAATTGCAGCCAACACAGCTGATTTGAACTATCATCAGCCAATAACATGCAACCACTGTACAATATATAAGGCCTTAATGTAGATTAGGGCCCCTTTCTGATATGTTGTGCTGGACATTACTGGGGTGAGAAGACTACATCATTGCAGAGGGTAGGTCTGTAGCAAAAACCTTTACATAGAGATGTGTGTGCTACAGGCTGCAGCTGCTGCTGCAGATAATAGACATAGACAGACAGTGTGAACACTTTGGAGGATAATAAGCTGTAGGAGTAACTGTGGGAGCTGTCTTAGCCTTGTTGTAAAGGTAGAGCCAGAGTGAGGCTACCCTTTCCACTCCAATTAAGTCATGTGTTTAAGGTAAGTGTGTTAGTTAATGGTATCACTAACAGAGTATTTGGCAACATGTTTGGTATGTCCTTGAGTAAGATGGGGTATAACTATAAGAATATGTCCACTATTTGGGAAACTGTCAGGTCATGTGTTATAGTCTGGTAGTAGTTTGCTGTGTGTATGAGAGCAGGCCTTGTTCATAGGTTCATAGGTTCATAGGTTCATAGGTTCATACTAGGCTATCTGGCCTTGGGCATTTACAAGCCTAGCCAGAGTGTGTTTGGCTTTCGCCACCCCTTGGAATGAGTTTACTGTGCCCTTTTTAAGGTTGTATTTACTGTGCCTCTGTCTAGTAGTGACACAAAAGTGATCCCCGGGGTAAACCTATGATCTCCTATCCACTTGTCAAAATTTTTCTTGAAGAGAGTCAGTGAGGGGCTCTGCCTAACATGGACTGGGATTCTATTCCAGAGTGAAGGGAGCCTCTGGGTTATGAATCTGTCCCTCCAGCATGTCCTATTTATTTCTGTGCTGAGGTTCAAGTCACTCGATCGCGTAGCTCTAAGGGATTTGGATTTTCTGAGGTGGAGCATGTCCATTAATTCCGGGTTGGACATGGCTTTGTACATCAGGCATCGATCGCCTCTGAGTAGGCGGTATGCAACTGAGTAGAGCTGGAGTTTCTTTAGCCGAGCAGCATATGGCATCTGTTTGAGTCCCATGATCCTCTTAGTGAGGTACTTTTGGGGTCTTTCTAGTTGCTGCAGGTGTCGGGTAAGGTACATCCCAAATGGGGCATTGTACTCAATTATGGGCCTGATGAGGGATGAGTAAAGGGGCACAATGACCTCTGTTGATCTAGATGTGAATCCTTTCATGATAAGGTGGGCTATATAGAAGGTCTTTCTAACCACTTTGGCAATGTGGTTGTCAAAGGAGAGGTTACTATCAACTTGGGTCCCCAGGTCCCTAATTACTTCTTCTGTACTCAATGGATTACCTCCTATGTGGTAATTTGTGGGCACTTTGATTTTGCCAAAGGGTATAACTATACACTTTTTGGCGTTTAGTTTAAGGCCATGGCTCTGGCACCAGTTTTCTGTCTCTATGAGACCCTTTTGGAGGATGCTTGTGTCAACTGGAGAGTCAAAAATGGCGCCCAGTTTGCAGTCATCTGCGAACTTGGTCAGCCACAATCCTCCCATGTTAGCCTGTACCTCAGAAAAATATATTCCAAATAAGAGAAGTCCCAGGACTGAGCCCTGTGGGATGTCACTTGTAACTGGTTTAGAGTCTGACATGTCTCCAGCAATTCGGACGATGTGGGTTCTGTCCTTGAGCCAGTTTGCAACCCATCTTATGACATAGGGGTTTATATTTAAGCTGGAGAGTTTGTCTACGATGCCCAAGTGGGGTATTGTGTCAAAGGTTTTTGCGAGGTCTAGGTAGGCTGTGTGGACCACCTTACTCTCATCAATGGCCTTGGTGACTGTTTCAAAGAAATCTACCAGGTTCAGGAGGCAGGATCTGCCCTTGACAAAGCCAAATTGGGTAGGATCCAGTGTCTGTAGGTCCCCAATGTATTTGTTTATGAGCTCCATAATGATCCTCTCCATAGCTTTGCAGACCAGGTTAGTCAGGCTTATGGAGTGGCAGTTTCCAGGGTCCGTAGAGGCACCTCCTTTGTGGAGTGGGACTACTGTTGCTGTACGCCATTCTTTGGGTACATATCCTGTAGTAAGGCTAAGCTTGAATAGCAGCTTTATGTGAGGGTATAGCTCTTCTTGGAGTTCATGTAGCACGCAGCCCGGGAAACCATCCGGTCCCACTGATGCTGTGTTTTTTGCTTTGGAGAGGGCGGCTCTCACCTGGGCATCTGAGATGTCAGGGAGGAAACACTCTGCTGGGATACATATTTGTCCTTTTTGGGGGAGGGTGGGAGAAGTTTGCACTGAACCTGTCTGCCAGGATGTTGGAAATGTCTGAGGGTTCAGTGTATTTTTTGTTATTATGAACTAACTCTGCGCATATCTGGGAGTTGCCACCCAGGTTTCTAACATAACTAAAGAAAGCCTTATGATTATCTTTTGTTGCTTGTGCAATTTTTCTCTCGAAAGTGGCCTTGGATGATTGTATGAGTGATCGTAGTTTTTTGCTAGTACTGATCAGAGATGCCTTCCCTTTTAGGGATTTTGCTCTATCATGTAGTAGCTTCCTCCTTCTGTTGTATATCTTATTTATGGCTGGGGTCCACCAGACAGGACGCCTGCCTTTGGGGAAATGGGTCTTGGTTTTATTTGGGATTGCATGATTCATGCATTCCTGAGGGTGTCCATAGAATGTGTTTATAAAGAATTCAGCAGATAGGGCCATGGTTTCCACTGGCCTGGGGGCCTTGAAGGATTCCACTTTGGTTTAAGAAGTGTGAAGTTAGCTTTTGAGAAGTTCTTCACTGTGGTCTTTTGTGCTGGGGGTGGGGGTGGGATGTGGATTTCTAGTGAGATTAATTTATGGTCCGATCTTACCAATGAGGGGTATACTTCTGGTATGGAACATTGTGTCCCCATGTTGGTGATGATCAGATCTAGTATGTTTTCCCCTCTTGTGGGAGTGGTGATCAATTGTTCCATAGCATTTAAGTTTATGAATTATGGGAACCTCTGGGCTACGGTGTTGGGGCTTGAGTAATGCTCCCAGTCTATGTTTGGATAGTTGAAGTCCCCCAATATGTTGGTGTTTGGAGAGACCTTCATATTCTCCAGTGTCTTCAGGAAGGCCGAGTGGGGTTCCTGAGTTTGAGAGGGTGGTCTGTAGCATGCTACAAACTGGAAGGCAGTTTTGCCCACTGTTAGTTGCACATGGATGGTCTCTGATGCTTTGTGCAATGCCACTAACCTGGATGTGTGGGTGTCCTTGATGAATATGGATACTTCCCCTCCTTTTGTGGTTCGGTCTGAGTTTTGGGGCCGAAAAGCATGATATGACGTATAACTTGGTAGTGCTGGGATGCTCTCGGGAGCCTTGAACCAGGTTTCTGTCACTGCACAGACATCGATGTTCTCCATACTGAGGAGGGCTTCGAGAGCTTGCATCTTGAGGTTTAGACTTCTGGCATTGAGCAGCATTACCCTTAGTTTCTTTCTACTTGTATTGTCTAAGGAGGTGGGTTTGTCTTTTGAGCCTTGCCTAAAAAAGGCACTATGGGGGTGGCAAGAGCCTTTGCCAATATCTGAAAGCCCAGGGGTGACAGGTGCAAGCCGTCCCTTGCAAAGCAACGTGGCTTGTCGAGCATGTCATCCCAGGCAGACAGATACTGGATCCCCTTTGAATGACACCAACACTTAAGCCAATTGTTGAAATTGATCATTTTGTCTTTATACTGAGGCATCATTCTTGGTGAGGTAAGATGCTGCTCAAGGTCAGGGTCATACCGGCCTGGGCTACATGATCAGAGAGCTCCTCTATGTCTCTTTTCATGTAGTCCAGGGAGGTACGTCTCAGGTCATTCACACCAGCATGGACAATGACTGAGTCATATTTGTACTTGCTTTGGAGTGACCTGAGTGCTTGTGTTATGTGGCGGATTCTAGCGCCCGACAGGCAGTTCACTGTGACCTTTTCTTTGTTCAGCCTGGTGAGCGGGACGTCAGTGTGTCTAACTATAGAGTCACCTATTACAAGTGTATCAGGTATGTTGTTAAGCCTTAAGGGCTGTGGCTGTTTGGCACACTGACTTTGAGAGCTATGTGTTGACTGTGTTTTGTTTTGGGGTAGCGGTCACTTGGGTGTCTGCTTTGGAGGTCTCTGCTGTTTTGGCAGATTTTTATTTAGAGCCTCCGAGTATGTTTTGTGTGTTTATGTGTTTGGTCTGCAGTTGTGGTAGGACTATGTGAGACTGGATCTGTGGTGTGTGTGGTTACCTTCCCCTCCTGACTGGTTATGCCAGCACTGAGTCGAGAGAGCTCAGCCTCCAGTTTGACTATATGGTTGCATCTCTCACATATATTTGTACTTGTTGGGAGGAGGAGAGGGTTGTCTGTGTACATTAGGCAGTTGTAACATTGCCTCAAGATTCCCAGATTCACCAGCTTTACTGGAGAGGAAACGAGTAACTGACCTTTGGACATGCTAGAATAGTATAGGGAACTCCTTTGCAACTGAATCAGAAAGGACCAATAGGGGATAAAGTACTCAAATGGAGAATATGAGGATGTAATGCTTATTTAGATTATTAGTGCTTAACTTATAGAAATTGCTTATATGAGCAAGTGCAGGGTTTTAGATTTAGAATATAGTGTTTAATGTGAGAGTTAGAGCAGTTCCAAAGGAAAAAGTGAAGAGTAGACTTTGTGGAGCCAGGAATAGTTTAAACTGATTAACCAGCGCTGCCTGATGTGCAAAATCTCTCAAAGCTGCGCTAAGCAATTTTTATACCAGGGAGAACAAAAGGATAGAAATTAGCCCAATATGGCCAATAAAATACAAGTTGCTGGGCTGGGACCACTCGTACAGGGACAGATAGGCTGCTCAGAGTTCCCTCTCTCACAGTGAACAAGGAAGCCACCTAACTATTCAAGTATGATATGGGCAACACAGGAACCTTAACCACAGTCCTGGATTCAGAAAAGCCTGAAAACTGGACTAGACTAGTACAGAAAGGCGGGAAAGCAGGGAGATTATTTTTTTGTATTTTTTCTTTTTTCACAGATAACAGAAATGCAGCAACTTAAATAACTCTAAATACACAGAGAAGGCTAGCACACTTGAGTGTATAGCCTACAACTATGTTACAGATATACAAGCAAAAATGAAAGTGCAACAATGAATTTTAAGTACAGTAAGTGATGCAGATATCAGTAGGGTTCCACAGAAGCACTGAATAACCGCATTTTCGATGGAATTAGCGTTTCAGGGATACAACAAGAAGGAATCAATACTTAAACACTTCCAAAGTCTCTCTTTGTCTCTCAGCTGCTTGTAGAACACTGCAGGGCACCACAAGGAGCTTTGCTGAGCTGCATACAAGCGCAAAAAACGCACTAAGCAATTTTTATACCAGGGAGAACAAAAGGATAGAAATTAGCCCAATACACTCATGTATACAACTCAGCAAAGCTCCTCGTGATGCCCTGCAGAGTCCTACAAGCGTCCGAGAGACAAAGAGAGCATTTGGAAGTGTTTAAGTATTGATTCCTTCTTGTTGTATCCCTGAAATGCTAATTCCGCCAAAAACGCGGTTATTCAGCACTTCTGTGGAACCCTACTGATATCTGCATCGCTTACTGTACTTAAAATTCATTGTTGCACTTTAAAAAGTTACTGTTTGTCGTTTTTGCTTGTATATCTGTAACATAGTTGTAGGCTACACACTCAAGTGTGCTAGCCTCCTCTGTGTACTTAGAGTTATTTAAGTTGCTGCATTTCTGTTATCTGTGAAAAAAGAAAAAATACAAAAAAATAATCTCCCTGCTTTCCCGCCTTTCTGTACTAGTCTAGTCCGGTTTTCAGGCTTTGCTGAATCCAGGACTGTGGTTAAAGTTCCTGTGTTGCCCATATCATACTTGAATAGTTAGGTGGCTTCCTTGTTCAATGTGAGAGAGGGAACTCTGAGCAGCCTATCTGTCCCTGTACGAGTGGTCCCAGCCCAGCAACTTGTAGCTCATTGGCCATATTGGGCTAATTTCTATCCTTTTGTTCTGCCTGGTATAAAAATCACTTAGCGCGGTTTTTGCACTTATATACAGCTCAGCAAAGCTCCTTGTGGTGCCCTGCAGAGTCCTACCAGTGGCCGAGAGACAAAGAGAGACTTTGGAAGTGTTTAAGTATTGAGTTTTTCTTGTTGTATCGCTGAAACACTAATTCCGCCGAAAACGCGGTTATTCAGTGCTTCTGTGGAACCCTACTGATATCTGCATCGCTTACTGTACTTAAAATTCATTGTTGTACTTTAAAAGGGTACTGTTTGTCGTATTTGCTTGTATATCTGTAACATAGTTGTAGGCTACACACTCAAGTGCGCTAGCCTCCTCTGTGTATTTAGAGTTATTTAAGTTGCTGCATTTCTGTTATCTGTGAAAAAAGAAAAAAAATACAAAAAAATAATCTCCCTGCTTTCCCGCCTTTCTGTACTAGTCTAGTCGGGTTTTCAGGCTTTGCTGAATCCAGGACTGTGGTTAAGGTTCCTGTGTTGCCCATATCATACTTCAATAGTTAGGTGGCTTCCTTGTTCACTGTGAGAGAGGGAACTCTGAGCAGCCTATCTGTCCCTGTATGAGTGGTCCCAGCCCAGCAACTTGTAGCTCATTGGCCATATTGGGCTAATTTCTATCCTATACAAGTAGGGACATCCATTGTGTATGTTAGCTGTCCACCTCTGATAAACTGCACAGTGACTTTCGAAGGATTGTGTGGTGCATTGTAATATTTGTGGCCCTCATTTGCAGCAAATGTGTTGACATTCTCTGTGAATGCATATTAATGCATGACATGACACTTTATGCACATAAAGGTTTGCTAAAGGGATATGTGAAGTGTGTTCCTACCTGCAGGCCTGTGACTTCCATCAGTGAAAAACAGATGTCATTTGAAAAGCATTGTTTGGATAAAGAGTGCATGACTCAGTGATTAATTGCTGCCTTCACAATACTGTACATTCACTTCTACACACCACTGGATTTGAGCCCTGAACTGTGAGTAGCAAAATGTACTGTTTGCAAGGCAATTAAAAGACTGAGCTCTGAGTCACTGCTACAGCAGATGTATTTGCAAGATGCATGCACACACATACTGGCTGTGACATATAGTTTCTATATCAATCAGTAAGTGCATGGCTTTATATGGATGTATGTGTGCACCAGGGTCCCAGTTGAACATGTATTTTACCATTTATCCCTTAGCAGGTGCATTTCAACATGTTGCTGCAGGAGGGCACATTTATCTATTATCACAAGCCTCACTTGTATCCATTATTGTCTTTGGCTTCCTAGTGGTGTACTATTGCACCAGAGTCCAAGCTACACTCCCATTTTTCCATTACTATTTAATCAAGTTTGCACAGCATGGCATGCAGCTCTGCTGAAACACCCTTAATGACTGTAACTGGAAATTACTATGTTTTGTTTAAACCACCTGTTTTAATTAAGAGTTTTGTGGTGTGGCAGGTTAATGCAGTGGTCTACAGTTGTGATGGTCTTGAGTTCAATATATGGGACATGTGTTTATTTTGTAAGTGTCTATTACAAGTTTAAAAACACATATAGTCAATATAGCTTTATTTAGCCGGGCTTAGTGAAGCTGTGTGACATGGGGTGTCAAGCAACATTGTGCTAAAAAATATAAAGAAAAGAAAAATCAAGAGATATGAAAGTGGTGAAATGGGGTGCAAGCAGGTGGGATAAACACAGTAAAAGGCCAGTGGGGATGTGCAGGAAGTGTGTAGGAAAGAACCACAGATATCCATTTCTTGTACAGCAACAACTGTACACTTTGGCAGAATTTGTACATGAATTTGAACTCTCAACCCCAGAGAGAGAGGGGTCTGGAGAACATATCTGCATTGTCAAGCCAATTGGACCAACTTACGTGTGCTCAGTGAACATGTGTGTGAAATAGAGAGCTATGTATGGGATGATATTTGCTTTGGGACAGGTGCCCATTTTTTAAGGTGAGAGTGAATGTTGAGGAAGGGACATATGTACATTGGAGGAGGTAAGTTGGGTAAGTGAGGAGGCATTTGCAGACAGACAAGACAAACAAGACAGCAGACAGGGGCAGTGTGTGACACATGAGGGGGTGAACACCTTGGATAGGGAGGGTGTTGTAGAATCCAAGTCCCATGTGCCTCCAGATGACAGCAGCATGACTCACAACCCCACCCATGAGACTGTCAGCATGACGTCTTCACTGCCCCGGGAGTGGCAGTGCTAGAGGCTGGGCACTGGGGTGAAGCTGCCCCATCAGTTTGGCCAGCATGACCTCAATCTAGCACAGATGGTGGTCAAACCCACAGTTGAATATCCTGTGCACCAACACTGGCAGCTCATCCTGGCTAAAAACACCCCCTCCACCACCACTCCCAGAGAGGGGCTGGGCCCCATGCTAAGGGGTGGTACTACCCAATGTCTCAAGTAGTGCAGGAGCAGCAGAGGGAGCACCACTGGTCTGGGTCCCAGATGTACTGGGACCCAGTGGCATAGCCAGTTGGGGCAAGGTAGGCGGATCAGGCAGAACCAGCAGACCTTGACGTGCTGTGGTAAATGATGTATCACAATAAGTTACAGTTAGTAATAACCAAATCATTGTTAATATTAACAGAATGAAACATCAAATTAATTAATCCAACTACATATTATTGTATATTATGTGTAACAAAACAGTAAATAGCATAACAGTCAGTATGTTAACAGCATGCTCAGTAAGACGTAAACCATAAGGCCAACAAAACAGTTTAACAAAATATGTTAATATTGAATCATAATAACATAACAATAATGCATCACATTTTGCAAAAATATAGTTTAACAAACTATGTTAATATTAAATCATAATAATAAATAACAATAATAAATAAATGAAGATAAGTGGTGGGGAGAGAGAGAGAGAGAGAGAAAGAAACAATCCATTACTGACAATGCAGACAATATCCCTGAAAACACTGATAAATACTCTACAGGTGTGTACTGTTAGTTTTGACTACAATTCTCCTATAGCTGATGTAGCACGTACATACCTCTCAAGCTGTTAGCATGAGTCAGTATAGGCCAAGCAAAAACAAATGCAGGTACACAACTACACAGAACACTTTCATATAATGTGGACTTCTATAACTACCAAGGTGTTCTGTAAGCGTGGATATGGTAATACATTGCATTCCAGGTAATCATTTTTCTGGTAATCCTGTGACAGATGGATTAGGCAGTTTTAATTACATTATGTGAAATCATGACACTTGAAAGACGTGTTTGTGAACAGCACATAAACTAGACCTCTGTCATGCCTTAGTTGGCAGGCATGGGAATAGAACCCAATAGCTGTGACTGCAGGGGACATCTGTAAAAAATGTAACATTGACTGCAGTAGCTTAGTACAGACATGCAAGGAATACTTACATTCTGGGAATATGTAGACAGATGTATTTAAGAATCAACACTGCTGCTTAACACTTTATTGGTATTGCTGATAAGTGTCTGTGAAATGTTCGCACAATCATATCTGCTCATAACATGGGCTATCTCACCCATATACCTTTTGTTCCTGGAGTGGGAGAAAAAGAGAGCAGTATGTGACTGAATTTGTTTTGTATTCCAGAACTATTACAGTGCTATACTTGACTGCAGTGACAGTAGAACACACATGCATAGAATACAGCCATACTGCATTTATTAAAAGACATTTCTGTAGGAATTAACAATGCTGCTTAGCACTTTATTGGCATTGCTGATAAATGTCTGTAAAGGGCACACAATATCTGCCCATAGAGTGGGCTACCTCACCTATATACCTTTATTACCTGAAGTAGGAGGAACAGAAAGCATTATGTGACTGATATTGACCTGAAGTCAGCCTTGAACCATTCTATGAGTTAAACAATGCAGTTTGCAGGCCATTAGTTTAGCATTCTACAGCTATTACAGTGTTAGACTTGACTGCAGCAACATTACCGTAGACAAGCAATGCATACAGCTCTACTGCAATGGTTATGACAACATAATCTTGCTGTACACCATTTTGCTTACTGTTATTGGTATTGTTTATTGTTTATTGCAATACAGTTATTATTGTTCATTTATTGTACCACAGCTCTAATTGCCCATTTATTGCACTACAGTTCTACTTACCCATTTATTACACTACAGTTTTTATTGTGCATATTTTATTGTAGTAAATGCTTTACCCTTTCTTGCTTATTGCACTACAGTTAGCATAATAACTCTCTACATAGCACACTCATAGTGCAACCTGGCTAGGTGCCTGGCATGGGACTCAATATTGCAAGTCCTCTCAGCTGCAGCTGTTGGGAGAAAAGCATACCATTATACATACCAGTTTTGCAGATATTCAACTTGCATACTTACATATTTGTGGGACATTCCCAGGTTTGGCTTCTTGGACCCACATGTCTAAGTTTACCATCTTTCTCATCTTCAGGTCATCATAATAGTGATATTGCTCATGCAGGTGATATCAGTGATGAGTTCCCTGGCCAACCGGTCCCAAGTCTCCACCTTACAATCTGAGCCTTGGAAACCACCCAGCAGTAGCCTGGGTTCATGATTTTTTACCAGGAGCCAAAAAAAGTTCCTGGACTCCTGAACACCCCATCTCTGTGCCTGAAAGCATGCAACTTCACCAGCACTGCCTGCCATATCACCAGTTGATCAGACTCCAAAAACTGTTGCCAGATTTCCACCTATTGCACCTAATATAGGCTGTTTTCTCACCCTTACACATCACTGAGCAACATTCAAAAAAGCACTGCACTGCTTACCATTGTGAAAACCAGCTAAGCAGAGCTAAGCAGTGTGAAAACTCACACAACCAAAGTTTTAGCTAAGCTTAGCACCATGCAAACAAAAATAGTTGTTAGCATGTTTAAGCAGTGTTCTGCATAGTGCAGACGTGACATATTTCACAAATTTGTTTTTAAACTTAAACATATATAAACAATTAAATGACAAACATTTTATCACTGCTACAGACTCAAATCTAGGACCTACTACACATTAGGCTGTATCTCAACCAATTTAGCTACTTGGATATTATGAAAATAGTATACCTCCACAGATACTACTGGGCTACCTGTTAGCATTGCTCAGCACTGCTGAGTGCCACAGAAACACACTAAAATATATCCAGACATAAATAATTACATCCAGTTTCTATTTTTACATGTCTAACAACTATCAGCTATGTATGTTTGAGCATCACATGGTGTTGCACAGTCCATGCCATGCTGTGCAAACAGCAATTAACACTTAAAATAAGAAAAATATGTAATTATGATCATTAATGACATCCAGTTTCTATTTTTAGATGTCTGGCAGGTGTCAGCTATCTACAGAGTCTATCAGAAAAGCTAGAAGGAATATACTGTATTAATTTTATGAAAGCACAGATAAGCAACTGAACAGGTATTCCACAACAAGAACTGTTAATTGAAAGAGCACATCATGTGTACACTCCAAACTTGGTTACTAGAAAACAACCTAGACATTTAATAGTAAATATGCAGTCTATCAGCAGAAGGAGATGATTCTAACAAAACAGTGGCAGGAGAACAAGGTACTAAAAGTGTGAGACAGCAGAGTTTTTGTGGAGAATGACTACTCATTATACACCAGGCAGAACAGGAGTAAATATTTTCCATTATTTAGGGAATGTCAAGAAGTAGGCATGAGATTCAAACTGCTATACTCAGCCATCTTTAAAAATATTTTTCCCTGGAGGGACAAAATCATTTTTTAATGAAGTACATGCTAAGGAGGAAATATGAAACTTTGTCCAACAAAGGTTGAGCTGTGAAACAGAAGGAGGTTCTGCTTTATATCCTTCTGGTGATGAGCACCTGAGCCTGTGAAATCTTTCAAACTCTTTCAACAGAAAATGTCTGAGAGAAGGAAGAAAATATAAGAGTCAACTAGAAGAAATGAGAATACTTTGGAAATGAAACAGAGACGTGATTTGGGAGATGGTGATGACCAGGAATAAAGCTAGTAAATTGGAAATGAAGAACTGTGGGGTGATAAAGCAACAATTATAATTGTGAAACATGATAGAACAAAGAATCTGAAAATATTGGACTTCCTTGGACTTTGTTAAACTTGTGGGGGTTTTAAATCATATGCCCTGTTTCATGTTATTAATGTTCAGATAAAATCAGTAACTTGGAAACTGACAAATGTGGGATTATGAAGCAATAATTATACTTGTGAAACATGGCAGAACAAGAGGATTTGGAAATATCGGATTTAATTGAAAGTGTTAAAACTCACCCAATAACTATTTTAAATCATGCACCAATAACTAAAATAAAATCACAAGGTAATGAAATAAAAATGAGACACTGTCACTCCCCCCCCCCCATCTGTTGAAAAGGGAGGAATTTAAGAAATAAGTTTTGGACACTACTCGGGAGATATTAGAGAAGATAGATATTTTTTCTGGAAATATAGCTAGGGAGTGCAATAAAATTAAAGTGGAGTTTAAAACTAGGGTGGAAATAAAGTGACAAGAATTATTTAGATGGACTGAGAAATGTTAACTTATTCACGCCAGTGGAGCTCAAGAAGTTTGCACTGTAACTTTCAATGGGTGGACCTAAGCCTTTTGACAGAAGCAAATTATGTCCTCACATTTCAAACAAATATTCATATCTCTGGAACCATAAGGATTATTAAACAAGTATCAATGCCAAACTCTTCAGCACAAACTATTTTTATAATGGTAGTATTCTTTAGATTCTAAGTCTTAAACCAAATTTTATAAGTGAAAGTAAACACAGTGGGGGTGATTCAGTAATCCTCCGAGTAAGACTAATCAAGTCTTACTCGGAGACTGCTGTTTAAGACTACGACGTCAGCGCATCATGCATATGCATGAGGGCGCTGACTCAACTGGAAGGATTACATGGAGCATGTAAGACTGCAGGGGGCGTGTCGGACTGCCGAGCAGTCCAAATATCCATGCCCCTGCAACCATATAAAATGAAAATGACAAATGCAATGAGCGAATCCACTGAAATGTACACATAGCAAACAGTACACATCCCCACATACTAAACCCCTTTGTAAATGTAAAATGTAAACTAATTTTTTTTATAATTCCCAATATAGCTGCCCGTATTTGTGCGTGTTTATGCAGGTGTGCCCATTGCTTAGCTGCAGTTAGCAATTTCGACATTGAAGAGCATAATAAGAAATGTTTATGCAAATCAAGCCAAATAGCAATAGCATAGTGGTAGAGTGTTCGCACAATGAGGAGGCATTCCCGGTTCTAGTCCCACCACTCCCCTGTCTATTTTATGTTTTAAATTAGTATATAAAATAATTCCTGACATATATGAATGAAATTTTAGTAAAAAGCATTGAAATGGCCTATGTATTAGTGAACAAAATGTATCTATATAAAGATAAGAAGGTGAGCAGCAATAAGGATATTGACATATAACTGCCCATAGCTAAGCAGTGTTTTACCTAGTGCAATATAATTACCCATGGCTAAGCAGCGTTTTACCTAGTGCAATAAAATTGCCCATAGCCAAGCAGCGCTTTACCTAGCACACTATGATTGCCCATAGCTAAGCAGCACTTTATGTAGCGCAATAGGTTTGTGCAGAGCTGCGCACCGCGCTAACCAGTGCACCATAGGGTAATCAGGAGCAATGTAAAGCAAAGTTGCCTAAACACAGCCACACTCCCTAGCCTGTCTGGATAGTAGTAAAATAAAAAGCAATGACAAGTTTCGAACCCGGGACACTGTGCACCATAATCAAAGTACTGAACCACTAAGCCATGACAGCTTAGCATAAACATATAAATGGAAGATTAACCATTGCTAAGCAGGTTTGCTGTTAGCCAAAAATTTTAAAAAATGGCCAATCACAAATAAGTGCGGGAAAAGCGGCATATTTAAGCTCCATAAGCGGGAATACTCACCATAACTGATTGTAACTCCCATCTGCAGTCAGAATGGCTGGTGCTGGAGAGGGTACTCGCTTTCGAGCGCAACACTGGGGCATCGAGGAGACAAAATACATGGTTTGGCTCCTTGTCCACCATCATGAGTCAAGACTCCTGCAGGGCCAGTTTCAAGGGACGGAGTACAAAGCAGAGGCTTGGAACCGGTTAGGTCATGATCTCACCAGTGCCACAGTCGTCCCTCGGACTGGTGAGCAGGTCCATCACCACCATGCAGACCTGAAGAGACGGAAGCAGGACCTACTGAACCGATGGATACAGGAGGCCCATGACATGCAAGATGCCCCACTACTGAGTAGGTAGCCATGGAATGAAGTATGTAAGACATGCTATTGTAGTCTATATAATGGATAGGTATGTCTCAATATCCCTTCATTTACTTCAAAGCTGCAGGTGTCCGTGCTGCAAATCAGCAAGCCTATGCAGCTAGGCTGCTAAGGCTGCGCCACCAGGCAGGTTAGTAATTTTTCTGCATCTATTGTTATATAAAATAAGTGACAGAGCCTGAAAAAAAGTGGTGTAGTCCAATAATAAAGACATAAAAAGCCCTGAATAATTTCTCTGCATGTACTGTTATATAAAATAAGTGAGCGAGCCTGAAAAAGAGTGTTGTAATCTATTAATAAAGGTATAATACGTTTTGAATACATCTTCTGCATGCACTGTAATATCAAATAAATGAGAGAGCCTCTAGAAAAGTGTGTAATGGTAATGTAATTAATAAAGGGATAATACTTGGAGTGTGTCCATGTCACTTACTTTGAAATGTTGTTGTACCCTTGCATTATATAAAAAGTACTGTTGTATTAACTGCTGTCAACCCACAGTTGGGCAGTCCCATATAAAGTGGATGAAGGAAGTGCCAGTAGCTGGGAAGCATATATACAGTCCTCAACTGTTGGTTAATGGCTGGCAAGCATAGGTAAATCTGGCACACGAGTAGCTTGTTAATGTGTTCCCCAGAAATGTGAGTGTGTTACTTGAAATGTAGGGTTCTGTAGAAGTATAACTGAAAATGTCACGTGAACACATCCAGATATGTAGATATATAAATATAAATAAAATATATATCGACGTAGCAGTAACATCTACATCTTGGACAGTTAGTATGTCAGATATAAGTCAGGTATATAATGAACTAGCCAAACCCATTACACAACCTAATGCATGTTGCCTAGTGTAATAATACATGTAGGGGGATATACACCTGCCGTCAATAGGAATGCAGTGTAAACTATAAGTACTTATAAAATGTTAATGGAGGTATCTTTTTACACCCTGCTGCATGTGCATAAACAATGCAATTCCACACCTCAATGGGTATGTCTAATCTCAAAACATTTGTTGGGACATATGTCCTATTGTACTATAAATATCTGCATTTACTTTGATGCATGTGCCCTGTTCAAACACCACAATCTTGGTGGCCTGTTGCCACCAATCATCCCTGCATGAATGTCCACTGTCGTTCAATATATGCATGTGCCATGCTTGCTGTTCAACTGTTGGAACCCTGGTGTGTTGGGTTAATGGGAATATTACTGCATGCTGTTACAACTAATTTGGAATGCTGTTGTCTATGTTGCAATTAAACACACCTAAACACAGAACATATGGGAAGGCTGGTCCCAGTGGACCCACCTGTCCCTCCTCAGCTGGCGATTGCACCTGGCACCAGCAGGTACGGTGCCCAGCCCGGGCTCCCCTCCACCGTTGGTCCTGTGCCAGCTTCAGGCGGAAGTGCTGCAGGGGATGGGGCTTGTCCCCCCGTGCAAGCGTGGGTGGAGAAGGGCCACCTGTCACTCTCCAAAAGGTCCGGGCTGTTGTGCATAGGGAGATCCAGAGTTCAGGCGCTGATCCCCTATGCCAGCTCAAGGCAAGAGTGGCGTGACTCACAGATGAGCATGCCCGTCCTATGCAGCCCCCAGCACAGCCACCCTCTGGGCTGTGAAAGTGCAGTGGTGACTGCCCATGGGTGGGGATCTCAGTTCCACTGTTACCATCTGCGGGCTCATGGGCTTGCGATTTCCAAACATCCTTCCCCGTCAGTTGTGTTCAACCACCCCATGTGTCATATTCTGCCCCTGTATGCATCTTGTTTGTCTTGTCTGTTTAGCTCCCCAACCTACCTCCCCAAATATACCTACTTCCTCTACCTCACATTCCACTCTCACCTGAAAAAAAAAAAAAAAAAAAAAAGGGGTCAATCTGTTCCCACAAGAAAACTTACGCCCCATACATAGCTACCCATTTCGCACACATGTCCACTGGACATGTAAACTGATAATTATAATTGGCAGTACAACATACTTTGTTGTCCTCACCCCTCTCTCTTTGGTGGAAGGTTTCAAATTTCACTCCAGATGTTTAACATATGCACAGCTGTTGCTGGTAAAGAAATGGGTAGCTATGGACCTTCCCTACACCCGTCCTGCACATCCTGAGCTGGTTTCCCTACTGTCTTTCCCTTTTTGTGCCTGCATTATCACCACTTTCCTTTCTCCCCATTTTCTTTTCTTTCAAAGAAATTAGCACGGGGTTAGTGGAAGTAAGCACATTTAAGCAGTAGTTAGCAGGTTTGAGCGAGTGTACGCATGTGTGCACTTAGCTAAGTATTGCTAAGCTTCACGCAAACCTGCGCAAACCCACTTACAACTTCTTAAAAGTGCTTAGTCACTCTGCATGGCAGGGCCCTTGTTCTGCTGAGCAGCAAAATAAAACACCTCTGTCAGTCTCAAACCCCTTACCTTGGACACACTACACTGCATGAAGTATCACTAAGCCACAGTAGAAATACAACAAGTTGGTGTTGTAATAAATATATAATGCATTACAATGAGTGAATGTAAAGGGAAAATAGGAATGCCATAACACAAATCTTGTTCTGTGGATCTTTACCAGCAGTTGTTGTGGAATTGCATGACATGACTGTGAAAAGAGAACCAGCCATTCTAGCAGGAAATAATGTTACAGTAGCACTTTACAAACCCCACACATTATCAGAGCAGGATAAACACTGGCATATTTGAATAGGGCAGAGGCAATAGTTCCCTGCTGTGACTACTTTTCAAGGATGTCCCTGATTTGTAAACAAATGTTAGCTGTGTCCCTCAGAATCCCTCTGAAAGATACTGACGTTAGGCAGAAAAGTGGGGAATTGCACTTAATGAATAATGTTAATAAGTAAGAGTACACACTGCTTGCACATCAGAAAAGGTGTATTAATACATATGCTCTGATACTCTCACAGTCTCAACTTAATGTCGGTAATATATTACAGGTGTACCTCACTTATATGTACCTTTCCCTGAGGCTGTTCAAATATATACCTGAGTGTATCAGAGAGCTGGCAGAGTCAGAAACACACAGGCATTTCAGCTTTTCTGCTGTTACACACTCTGCAAATAGCTTTGGAACGAGTCCCACAAGCATACCCTTATGTAGGAGTACAACACAGAAATATCAAAGGATGTAGCCATGTACTGGTAGCAACCAACTGTGACAATGCCATTGTTCCAGTGCAGAAAAGACCGGTGTGGTGCACAGACAAAAAATAATAGACTAACCTCTGGCTACCATCTGGATGTGTCCACAGGTGGGAGCTACACAGACAGACTACTTGCCTTGATAGACTAACAGGTACACAGCAACCCTGTATGTTCAGCATGATAAACATCACACAATAATATATAATGCTCTCTGTACTTCTGCACCCCTACCCAAAAGAAAAATATACCTGTGTGTTCAGGCTCTACCAAGGAAGTAGGCAGGCATACTCAGTACTGAAATTTGTCCAGTTGTCTTGAGCAGCCTGTGCTAATGTCAACACAAATAAACAACAAACTGTTCAGAAGTGAGTTAATTAATATTTACAGTATAGTAGTTCACAAACAGTTCATGCGTCAGAAGAATACATTGCAATAACTACTTTTGTGTGGCAGTTAATTGTCTAATTAGAAAAGAAACTACATACTCCAATGTATCTTGTGTGAGCATTTGGAGGGGTGAGTAAAATTCTACACTGACAAGTGTGTACTAGAAGCAGCAACATTCAGGTTTGAGTACAACATGCAAATCACTGGCTACAACCCTAGCTTCAGATATAAGAAGTATACTAACCTTCTGACTGACACAACGGTGTCCACAGCAAACAAGCATGGGCCCCACTTTGGAAAGCTGAAAGGCCTACGCCTACCTAACTTAGCATTTTATAGCAGTGGGCTGCTATGACAGTGAGTACTGCAATTACCACACAGCAGGCTGCATGCAATTAGTAAATAGTGGGCACCAATTGGTGCAGAGGCCATCACATGGACATGTGCAGATACCTAGAAAAACAGGCTGTACTTGCTGTCCACACATGCAATAATCTCATTGCAGCAACAGGGAGAGAGAGCGAGAGAGAGAGACAGATAGACAGAGACACAGACACAGAGAAAGAAACAGAAACAGAGAGACACAGAAAAAGAAAGAGCAACATCAACAGACAGAGGAAACCCAAACCAAAAAAAAAAAATATATATATTTCCTTTAAAAACAGACGGAACAGAGAAATACAAAGGAAAGGTATGTAACACATATGTATTTGCTGACATCTAGTAGATGTTTTTGAAGAGTACTCTACATATGGTGAATCATCCATATGTGGCAGCAGTATGTATCTATATGTGTCTGTACATTTGTATAGGGCAAGGGACATGCTGCAACTGTTTGTGAAGGGTGTGTGTATGTATATATATATATATATATATATATATATATATATATATATATATATATTGTTGAAGGTTGGTATGTGCATATTTCTATGTTGGTTGTAGTGTGTGGCAAAGAAAACAGCATGCAGTGCTGGTATATGACATATGGTGTTTAAACGCTGTGGGTATGCTCTGTCAGTTTTGCAGTGTTGCATCCAGTGAGCCCTGCTAAAGCTACATGGGCTGAGGACACCTTCAATGCAGTTTGCACCACACTGTGCAATAATATTACATAACTGTATATCTCACAACTGTTGCATAATTGATATTCCCACCATGGAAAGTGGACTGTATATGTGCCAATATGTACATCTATATGTACAGCAATGGATGTTTATATGTATGTGTGCATGTATGTGTGTGTATATATATATATATATATATATATATATATATATATATATATATAGAGAGAGAGAGAGAGAGAGAGACACATGGGGTGTACTTACTGTGACAGGTGCCTGGTGACCAAGGTATGGACTGAAGCTCAGTGTTGACACTGCAGTGCCATCCCTTCTTGCCAAAACACTGTACCCATTAACTACCACATAGGTGGTAGTCTACCTAACACCAAAGGTGTGATAAGACAACATGGGACACAGGTGGACAGTATCCTCCCCTTTGATAATCACAGTGCCACACTAGTCATGTACTCTGTCTATGTGGTACACGTCATCACAAAAGGTGCGTCATCTAGGGAATTATAGGTCAGTGTTCCCCTCTACTCATCACACTTCCAACCCATTATAGAGTACAATGCCCCATGTGGTATGTACCTCACATGACAAGTACAGCAACTGGAAAGGCCACAGACATACCTCACAAAGAGTAATACCGGCCTCAAACAGATGCCCTATGCAGACCGACTCACAAAACCACAGCTATACTGTGTTGCATACCGCCTACCCAGAAGTGACCTCTGCCTAACATACAGAGCTATGTCACACCCATAGCTGTTGGACATCCTCCACGTAAACATATTACAATCCCTCCCAGATACACGCTCTAGGGTCCTAAACCTTGTCAGCTCACTAAACAGCACATGCTGGAGGGATAGAGTCCTAACTCAGAGGCATGCCATACTCTGGGACAAACCACCTATCAATAGCAAACAATGCTCCTCATTAGCAGTTGTTATAAATACTCCTGATGATTGTTTGGGAGATAGGAAATACACCCCGGGAATCACCTCTGTGACTCTGGTTGACAGGGGCAAGTGAAATTAAGTTACATGTGTGAGGCCAGGGTAGCGTATGGCTAGGCTGATGTAGGCCCTAGGGCCAATAGCGTATTACCTACCTAAGACACGATGTGCACGCACACATGTACTTAGTGTAATAATTGCTATGTGAGGTTGACTGAGTGTGATGGTGAATGTGTTGGTGAATGTGTGCAAGGACTGTAAAGGTGTGATAGCTTAGTGTGAAATTGTTTCTGTCATAGTAGTTTGTGTCCTAGCTGTGATCCTAGCAAAAGATGTGTATGCTATTGCTAGGCAGAAAAAGTAGTATGGCCTATGGTGTGACGTAGTCCCTTGTTGTCGACTGTAGTGTCCCATTGTAGGCTAAAGCAATACATGCATGCTTAGTGAGTGGTACTGCTGGTGAATCCAACTTCCATATGAACTGTAGTACTACCTGAAGCTGTATTCCTAAACAGTACAGTATGGTGTATGTTCACATTGCTTGGAAACACTGTTTTGTGTGTTCCCTGTCATCCTCACAGATTACATACCTCAGGAATAAGATTTTGCAAGTAGTGACACACCGTACTGTATGGTACACAGGTAAAGCTCATCTGGGTTGGCATACATTTGTGTGTTGTATGTATGTCTGATGTGTGTGCAATTATGTCTGTACCATGCCCTCAATCATATCTGTGTTACAGGGTATACGTGTGTATCTAGCAACATGTATAGTCTAGTACAGCATTATGGCACCTATGTTAACAACTGTGCACAAATGTTAGGCAGGGGTTTGGCATCAACGACTACTGTGGTATACTGGTAATACTGTAACTGTAATTTACATTCATTGCAATGGATGACATATTTCTTTATGCATTAGCTTGATATATACCTCCTATGGCTAGGTGGTGCATTGTGTCACATACAGTGTGCCATGTACTGGTGTATAGTCTTACATACTGGCTTATCTTTGCTGCTGTGCAGAACATGGTTTGATATATAGAGCGTGGCAGGCACTGTCAGCCAGTTGTGGCCTGAGCACTAATATGTGGTATTGAACATGTGTATCCTCTGACAACCAATCAGATGTGAAATATGGTGCAACACTACACCCTGCTGTTCTCTAGAACCAGCCAGGACCAGCATGAGCGGACTGCACTGTGGCAAGATCTCATTCGTTGGGTAAATGACATAAGCATGCATAACCGGACATATGAGCAGGTACGCCATCACTGCAGTGATTTAATTAGACATGTCCGGCAGTGTGCGTCTGATATCTGTTGACAACAGCTTGCCACAGGTGGTGGAGTTGCCATTCATCCCACCCTCACCGGAGTGGAGGAACTGCTCCTAAGCGTAATGGCTCCTGGCCAACCACAGGAACAGCAACTTACATGTGTCATTATGGAGGCCGGAGTCACCCAGCATGTTGATCTTTCTGTAGACTACTGTTACCTGTATTGGTAGATTATGCATATGTGACATGTGTACTGTGTGTTTAGCAGTTGTGCTACATAGTGTTGTGCAATACTGATATTTTGAATATAATCTGTACACCTGTGACTGTCGAATGTAGTACTACTGTAGTTTACCAAACTCACAGTAGCAATGGCACAGTTGTGGCCACTGACAAACTGTCTAATATTCTTGTAGGTCCCTCTGGTGTGACAGCAAGGCAGCCGGTCGATGCTGGTGAGTGTGTTATAATTTTAATATTGCTAATGAAATGTGCATGTCATAGGTGAGGTGTAGGCCATGTACATGTAACACACCTACGCATAATGCATGCTGTGCATGTTTGCTGTGAGACTATGCACATCTCAGTAATGACAGCAGCTGCCTCAATCACAGGCAATACACAGATCATCGCACGCAATTATGGCAACACCGTACTGGACATTGGATAGGCATAGTTGATACACATGTACACAACATGCACAACTTTGTCATACACAGTACACCTTAACATGCTACACATAGCATATCCAGACACCCGCTGTAAGGTCATGCTTCAGTATCCCACATGTCATCCACACAGCACACATAATATATGTGAGGGGTAGAGGCCTATCATTTGGCTGTGCGACACTCTTCAACACATAACACATTCATGTTAGTCAATGCTCCCTATTGGGCACTTTACGAACCCATGTAACAAGTGGTTGTGTAATTGTGACTGTAGTAACAGTACTGCAGTTCAGGTACAGCATGCTATGTGGCAGTCTGGCACACATTAGTAGCCTTGGGTAACCACATGATGCATGATGATGATGATGGCTCATGGTACTACACCCCATCCAGTTACAGTGACCACAGTACTACATATAGTAGTCATTTCCATGAGCCTCAATGTTGTGTGTGTGCAAACATATGCACCTATACACAATATGCATAGCAATCACCATTTGTACAAAGTGACACATATATGTCTTGTAATGCTATTGAGTGTATAGGTCACATGACACACATTGGGTATGTGTGACGTTTAATGTTGCAGTCATGTTGTAGCATGCTATGTCATGGCTGGCACTGGCATGTCCACAATATGTCCTACACTCACCATACCCACTGTACAATGGCCATGTTGAGCAATGGTATTCCATCACATATACATGCACCACTCATCCTGTGTGTATACATAGCATGCATGCGCTAAACCTGTGTCCACAATTATCTGCTACAGACACAGACACTATAATCAGAAATGGATATCTATGTGACACACAGATACAAATCCAGCCATGGTAAGTATACCTGTGAGTGATGGTGCACAGGACATTGCAGACCTTTTAATACTTGCACAGCAATGTTGTATCCATGTATGCATTGCGTTCCAAGGTGAGGCCAATCACTGAACAACAACACATATGCATCAAAGCCATGTATACTGTTATTAACACGGGCTGTCTACACTCGCACTGCATGGTCTTGAGCAACAAACTTTCTGCATGCTGAAATGTGTGATATGACTGTTTGCCTTGTGATACTGTAACCCACCTTCAACCACTATTGAGTATGTTTTGGATTGCTGGTGGTGTGTGTGGGTATCTGCTGTAGTGAGGAGTGTATTTGTGTGCATGTGTGCATGTGTTCATGTGTGCATGTGTTCATGTGTGTATGTGTGCATGTGTTCATGTTTGCATGTGTGCATGTGTGCCGACATCACGTACAGGTCATAAAGTGTGTTTCCTGTCTCTCTCCCACAGGTGCTGTGTTAGGGCTGGTTCACTGCAGCAAGGAAACTGATGTCACTAAGCCACATAGTGATAATGAAGATAGGTGTGTTGAGGCACATGCATGTTTGCCAGGGTCTGTCGTTGGGCCACCAATCGACAGTACAGAGCTGTCCATCCCATCCATGCATACAGTCATACTGCCAATACATCCGTCACCAATGCCCATAGCTGAGGGACAGCGTAGTGTTGGCATTGGCCAGGACAGTGTGGTATCCATGGCACATGCATCCCAACACAGCAGCCATACCCAGATGTCTGGAAGGGTATCACATAGGCAGATGTCCAGGGGTTCTCATAGGAGCACTGCTACTCATCATGCCACTGGCAGATGGGCCACAGGTCTGACAATGTCACGCATGTTCCATGCTGTCATGGAGGCACAGGCATGTATGGAACATTACACTAGACAGGGACTAAGGGCACAGAGGGCCCATAACACCACTGTCATTGACAGTATCCGTGACCTAGCAGGTGCCATCTGACATTACATTGAGGTCACTGATAGACATTGGAGAGAGACATTAGATATCCTCTGCAATGTCATGTCCATGTATCAGGCCAGTGTGGGACGGTTGAGATGTTGATGTGGATGTATGCCAGCAACATCAGCAGCTGGCAGTCGCCGTGGATGTCCCTCAAGCCACAGCCACTCCCGTAGTGCCAGTACCAGCCCCAGCAATGTTGGGGGTGGGCTGCCCATAGAATGTCCTCGAAGACCACATGCATGTGGCTCTGGACAGTCCCAGCAGAAGGATAGTACCCAATCTGGCTTAGTACCTGATAGTGTCAGTAGCACCCCTGCCAGGCACAGGTACCGTATCCCTGGCCAGAGACGGTGATCTGTAAAGCCTCACAGGTACAGTCTGTGGCTGTCCCACAAATACCCGTATATGGCAGCCACATGGTGGAACTGTGTGCATGCAAACACACACACATACTCCAGACACCTAGGGCTAACACATACCCACACACATTACAACAACATTGGCCCATTCTGGTATTCTTGCCCCTCACACACACATACACACACACACACACACACACACACACACACACACACACACACACACACACACACATACATACATGTCAATTAGATGGCTCACTGTAGGCCTCTGGTGAACCAACAACACACCCTGTGCATATGATGAAACCTGTGCCGCCTCCTTTCATCTGTAACATCGATGCAGGAACAGGCTACCATGGTGCTGATGCACAGGGTGTCTATATAGCAATATAGAAATGTTAGCATGTTGTCAGCTGTAGAGTGTAATGATATGCTTGAAGGTGTAGCTGAGCAGGCATGATGCATTAAAGCTATGATTGTCATTGTAGTGTTGTTTACACCAGCGTTGGTTCCAATTGTGTATTGTCCAGCCACGTGCCACTTTGCTGATGTGTGCAGTATTGGCAGCATGCATTAGAGAGTGGACAGTATGTGTGGGATGTGTGTAGCACAGATTTGCAGGTGTACCGTTGTGAACATGGTGGAGGTGCACTGTCTGCATGTACGTGCATAGTGGACACATGGCCAGGGTGACATGCTCTGTATTACACAGTAACACTCCATAGTTTCTATTGGTGGCCAGTATGTATTGTACTACACACATTCCCGAAGCTGACTACACATGTGTGTATGAAATGGTTTGACACTGTGCTGTGGGTGATACTGTTACTATCTGTCATTGTTTTGCATTCTGGTGGTATACATCACTTCAACAGCCTGACCATAACCAATCGTTAGATGATGTCTTGACAACCAACACACAGATGTAGGACACACAGCAACATTTGGATCCTTCAGGTATTATACAATGCCAGTAACCACTGGTATTCACCTGCACCCATTACTGAGACCACTCCTGTTTGCCATATAGCTCTCTTAGGTACAAGCAATCACAATAGGGATATGTCCATCCACGTCTGGTAATGCATACTGTGGCATATAATGCCTTCTCCAGATGACCCACACATACTCCACAAGGGTATCATACAGACAGATGCCTGTTGTCAAACCCATGCTGTAAAGCTATAAGCTAAACTAAGCATAGTCATTCACCTTTAAGGAACATATTATCCCCACAGTACCACATAGGTAGTAGCCACCAGCATGATGAACAGGTACCATGTGTACATGCAACCAAGTGTTATGTCATCTCTCCTTTGTTAATCACATTTCCAAAGGTATTTTGGAATCCCTTGGTGGATCACATAAGCAATAAGGGGTCTGCATGCATATCCACAGTTTGTTCTACACCTATGAATAGTCATCATGGACAGACTTTGCTGCGTTTGAACAGGTCTGACATATACTCGACCATAGACCCTCACTCACACATTCCAATAGGAATCGTAATAACTTTGTGTGACACAGATGACCTAGGCCAGGGATTACTGCAGTGGCTGGCCTTGTCACAAGCATACAGATGTGACCTAAGGTCTGGGAAGCAGCAGCACAGTCTGGCAAAGATGACAGCTGTGTTCTTGGAGAAAGCAGAGTTCTCACATATGCAATCATTGAGGTAACATGTACAGATATGTATTTGACACACACCTAGCTCACATGTGCAATGCATATTGATATGTCATACAGTGGTAAAAGCAAAACCCACAACACATTGACCAACAGTGTCACACATACAGCACACACACTCACCAAGAGCAGGATTCAAACCCCTACCTAACTACTTCATGATACTAGAGGAGTATGCATTAACACAATGTGCAACACACATTACTGTCAGTTCTCTTTTCCACAGGTATATTTGTAGAATGGTGACATCTTCAGACGTGACAAAGATTACCACTTTTGAGGTGTTTCACTACTCTCCTAAAAGGTTGTTCCTTCCCAAGGGGAACACACAGTTGCCCAGTGCAGGATTCAAACCCCTACCTTACTACTTCATGATACTAGAGGAGTATACATTAACAGGACACACTATACATATTACTGAAAGTTTTCGTTTCCACAGGTATATTTGTAGGACGGTGACATCATCAGACTATACGAAGTGTGTTACATTAGGTGACATTAGATGGCCTACATTGAAGGAATGTCTAAACGCTTTGGCCATGTGATCATCAAAGGTGAGTTTACTATCTACCTGTGTCCCCAGGGCCATAATTACTTTCTCTGCACATGCTGGATTACCACCTATGTGGTAATTTGAGTGCACTTTGTATTACCCAAAGGGGATGACTATGCATTCTTTGCCATTCAGCTTGAGGGCATTGTTTTGACACCAGGTATCTGTGTCTGTAAGATACTTCTGGAGGGTGTCTGTGTCAGCTGTACAGTCAATTATGGACCACAGTTTCCAGTCATCTGCAAATTTGTTCAGCCTTACACCTGCGGTGCTTGCCTGTACCTCGGAGCAGTATCGACTGAACAGGTGGGGTCCCAGAACCAAGATCTGTGTGATGCCATTTGTGACTGGCTTAGAGTTGGACATGGCACCCACAACAATAATCTTGTGTGTTTGATCTGTGAGCCACTTGGCCACCCATCCTGTGACATAGCTGTTCATGTTCAAGCTGGTACACTTGTCCATGATGACGGAGTAGGGAATGGTGTGGTAAGCCCTTAGTGAGGTCCAGTTGGGCTGTGTGGACTACTTTCACCTTCATCTATGTTCATGGTAACTGTTTTAAATAAGTCATCTAGGTTTGGGAGCCAGGCTATGCCTTTAATAAGGCGAAGTTGTGTAGAGTCCAGTGTCTGGAGATCTCCAATGTCTCAGTGTATGGGTTCCATGATGATTTGCTCAATAGCTCTGTAGACCAGGCTGAGTACACATGTTGGGCAATGGTTACCAGGTTCTGTTATGGCACACCCTTTGTGGTGCTGGGTGAATGTTAGTGTATGCCATTCTTTGGGTACATAGCCTATGATACGCTTGAGTCTGGACAATGAATGTAGGTGAAGGTGTAGTTCCTTGTGGACCGAGTGTAACACGCAACCTGGGACAACTTACAGTCACATTGATGCTATGTTCTTAGCTTTGGTGAGGGCTGTCTTTACCTGCATGTCCGTGACGTCTGTGTCTCTGCATCCTTCTGTGATAGACACAGTCCCTTTTGGGGGTGATGGGGGGAGTTTACACTGCACTTGTCCCCCTGGGTGTGGGCAATGAAAGTTGGTTTGGTGTATGTCATTACATTTTTCAGTAGCTGACAGCATATTTGAAAGTTGACACCTACATGTCTGATATAGCTACAGAAGGCTTTGTGGTTGTTATTCTTACATTCCTTGGCAATTTGTCTTTAGAAACTGTGCTTGGATTATTTTATAAGCGATCATTGTTTCATCCTAATAATGATCAGTGATGCCTTTCCTTTAGTGAAGTTGGCTCTGTCAGGTGTTAGTTTCCTCCTTCTGTTGTCTAGCTTATTTATGGGCAACGACCACCAGATTGTTTTCTTATTTTTGGAGGAGTGCATCTTGGTTTTATTTGTGATGTCTCGATCCATGCATCCCTGTATATGCTCATAGGATGCACTTGTAAATGATTTGGCAGATTGTATACCATTATCGTATAGCAAGAGGGCTTTGGAACTTTCCACTTAGGTCTTGGGAAGTTTGCAGTTTGCTTTTGAAATTGTCTTCATAGTGGTTTCAGTGACTGGGTGTGGGGGCGGGATGTGGATGTCCAGTGTGATTACTTAATGATCTGATATTACCATTGAGGGTTTTATCTCTGTTGTGGAATACTGGTACCCCATGTTGGTGATAATCATGTCCAGTATGTTGTCACCTCTAGTGGGCGTGCTGACCAGCTGTTCCAGGGTGTTAGAGTTTCTTAACTCTAGGACACATTGGGCAAAGGACATTGTATACGAGTAATTCACCCACTCATTGTTTGGGTAGTTGTAATCTCCTTATATAATGGTGTTTGATAGGAACTTTATATTTGCCATTGTTCTCTAGAATACTGAGTGAGGTTCCTGAGACAAGGTACATGATCTGTAGCAGGCTACAATCTGATGGGCAGCTTTGCCCAATGTTAGTTGCACTTGTATGGTCTCCAAGGCCTCATGCTGTGGCAGTAACCTGGAGGTGTGAATATCCATAAGGTAAATGGCTACACCACTTCCATTTGTATTTCACTAGTGGTCTTGGGTCCAAAGGTCAGGATGATTGTGAGTGTTTTATGTAGATCATATCCAACAGCTGCATGTTTAACATAGCTTTGGGTGTTATGCAGTGAACACCTCTGAGTAGGTGATATGCAAGGGAGTACGGATGGAGCATTTTGTGATGGTCTGTGTATGGCATGTATTTCAGGCCACTAATGCTCTTAGTGAAGTATTGCTGCTGGCTTTCCAGTTGTTGTAGTTGTCTTGTGAGATACATAGCAACAGTGGTGTTGTACTCTTTTATAGTTCTAGTGAGTGGTGAGTAGAGGGGAACAATGTCCTCTTTTATTCTGCATGAGACACATTTTGTGATGAGGTGTGCCACATAAGAGGGTTTTCTGACTACTGTGGGAATGTGCTTATCACAGTTGTATCCACTGTCCACCCATGACCCAGGGTCTCTTGTCACACTTAAAGTGTGAGTTATACTACCACCCATGTTGTAGTTCTTGGCTACAGAGATTTTAACAAAGGTGATGATAATGCACCTTTTGGCATTGAGCTACAGCCCATGGCTTGGACAACAGCCATCTGTCTCAGTGAGGCCCTTTTGTAGGATGTCCACATCTTTAGTGTTTACAATGATGGCTCCTAGTTTGCAGTCCTCTGGAAATGTCAGTAGCCACAGAACCTCCATGTTAATGTTTACTTCAGGGAAGTAGATACTACACAGCCTGGGAAGTTATCTAGTCCCATGGCTGCTGTAATACTGGCTTCGGAGAGTGTTTTTTACCTGTGCAGCAGTGATGACAGCAACTTTGCAGTCTTCCATTATAGACATGTGCTCTTTCATGGGTGAGAGGGGGGGAAAGTTAACACTGATCCTCTCTGCCAGGATGTTACCAATATCAGTTGGCTCTGTACATTTAGTGCCATTGAGCTGTAACTCAGAACAGATCTGAGTGTAAACATGACATGGACCTGTCTGTTGGGCAGAGATTTCCTGTGTAGACAGTATGCAACTGAGTATAGCTTGGGTTACATTCATTCTTGTTGCATGGGGCAACTATTTGAGGCCAGTAATCCTCTTGTTAAGGCTCTTCATTGTTCTTTGTAGTTGCTGAATGTGCCTAGTCAGATTCCTTGCAAGTGTGTTGTGGTAGTCTCTGACAGGTCTGATGACTGCTGAGTAGTGGCAACCTCCTTTGACCTACATGCACAGACCTTGGCAGTTTGTGTGTACACATAGCAGGATTTTCAGACCACTTTGTGAATGTGTTTCTGGAAGTAGAGATGACTATACACATTTGTCCATAGATCCCTTATCATCACATCCATATTTAGCCTAGGTGTGTGACCATGCCCAGTATGACCTTTCAGTATCTTCCTGCCTGACATTTGCTTCATTTGTTTAAGTGTGTGAGCATGCCCAGTATGACCTTTCAGTGTGATGCAGAATGAAATCCACTACATATGCTGGAGTGTGTGAGCACGGACAGTATACACGTTTATACCATATGTGTATGGTAAATCAAGGTGTATTTTTACAGCAGGGCTCACCTTTGTGTCATAGATCAACAGGGATCATGCTGTGCCTGCAGGGCTACCATGAGACACTCTGCATAGACCTATCAACATTTCTACATACAGGGGGGACAGCTATTCTTTGTACATTTCTAACTGTGGGTACACCGGATTGTTACTGTGGGTGTACATAGGATGTGGGTTTCACCTGACACTTATACACATTTGCTGTGCTTGCACTGCTATGTACAGGACACCATTACAGTCTGTACTGTTGCCTATCGTACTGGCTTGAGGCATACTAGTGTACTACAGGTGTTAGCATCCATCGCCACATATATTAGCCTGCGACTTCATAGCCTACACAAACCACATCACAATGCCTGGCCTGATGTTCTCTGTCTGCATAGGCATGTGGGTGAGGTTACCCATTTGCCTCATTAGGGACATGATACAGCATTGCTTTGTGTTTGCATTAGTGTACAGTTGTCCTGCTGTGTCTATACCACCGTAATGCTATCATGGCTTAGTGGTTCAGTACTGTGACTATAGTGCACAGTATCCTGGGTTCAAGCCCTGTCACTGCTTTTTATTTTCATGCTGGCCAGACCAGACTGCTTAAGGTACAGTAAAGCAGATATGAGCATGCTAAACTGACTTTGCTCAACTTTGGCCGACCTTGGCCAACATTGCATGAGCAATTTTGTTTACATATACTAGATATTGGTAAAAGCTGCTTAGCATTGCTTTATATTGCTTAAAACATGGCAATCATGCCTCAGGTGGTGCTGCAGGGCTGCCTATGTTGGATGCACATACTACACTCCCTATACATGTTTGGAAACAGGTAGTGTCAAGTTAGGCATCCCTTTTATTTTATGTGTGAGTCAGTGAGAAGCATCATTTCCAGGGTACCTACTGAGCCAGTGTATGTGCTATCTGTTGCCTCTTTGCCAAGAACAAGGCATACTGGGCACACCTCCTTCTGCCTACTGGGGCAGGCTCAGGTTGTTCCTCCTCTGAGTCACACTGTGCCTGTGCAGGTCATGGCAATGGTGGGGGGGTTGTTTGGCCCTGCCCCATGCTGTTCCTGCTGCAACTGTTTTTGCAGGATCATATTGTGTAGCATGGCACATACCATGACAATTTGGGTACATGTAGTTGGTGAGTACTGCAAGGCTCCATCAGATATGTCCAGGCACCGGAACCATGACTTGAGCATCCCAAACACACGCTCGATTACATTTCGTGTTTGTGCATGTGCCTCATTATGGAGTTCTTGTTCAGGTGTGTGTGCATTTCTGATGGGTGTCATCAGCCATGGCTCCAGTGCATATCCAGCATCCCCCACTAGGTGACTGTCAGGGATGTCCCCATTTGCAAATGTCTGGTACAGCTGCAACAGATGCCAGATATGGGAATCGTGGTAGCTTCCAGGGCAGCCAGCACACACATTCATTATTATGCCCTGGGCATCACACACAACCTGGCAGTTGATGGAGTGGAAGCCCTTGCGGTTGATGTAGGCCCTACCCCACTCATCAGCTGGTGCTTTGATGTGTATGTGTGTGCAGTCAATTGCACCCACTACCTCAGGGTATTCTGCTATTTGCTGGAAGAGATGCATATTGCTGGGCAATACCTCATGGGAACTGGGGAAATATACATGATCACCGACATGTGCTGACATGGCATTCAGGAACTGGTGCAGTACCCTTGATGCTGATGCCTGTGAAATCCCCATCATATCACCAGTTGGTCTCTGGAAGGTACCTGTTGCTAGTATTCTTAGGCCAACACATACCTTGGTTTCCACTGGGATGGGTTCCCCTCTGTTGGTTCTGTGTGTGAGGCGGGACCTGCACAGCTCAACAATTTGTTGCAGGAGGTCTCTGTCCACTCTATAGCGCTCCACTAACTCCAGCTCATGTAGCCCCTGGTAGGTTACCCTGGGTCTGTACACTCTTCTCCATCTCCCCACTGTGGGTTGCTCAGCAGCATTCACAATGGCACCACCCTCAGTATCTTGCACATGTTGCCTTATAACAGCAATGGCAGCCCCTGTGTAATTGGCTGATTCTGATTGATTTCATCTGGCAGCTCTGCTAGTTCTCCTTGGTTAACTTCCTACTACTACTTCTTTTCCTTCCTTTTCCCATTTCTGTTTCCACAGGGGACAGCGCCATGCAAACAAGTGCAAACACGCTCACATGCGCGCACACAGGCTTACACAGGCTTACACGGGCTTAGGTGGGTGCACATTCATGTATACTAGCTTAGACAGCCTTACACAGGCTTACACGGATGCACACCCGCACACAGAGTCTTAGACGGGTTTACACGCGCGCACACACGCGCACACAGTGTAAGCAGCTTTGCAAGAAACTTTAGTGATAGCCACGGCGTACACCTTCAGGTTCTTGATTTCAGTTGTAGACACACCTGTTTTAGTCCTGAGTAACTCACAGCAACCACATGCCACTCTGCTCCAATAAGCTTACAGTCTTTTTCATACATCCCCCCTCATGATGTCACCCATATCCTACTCTGTTACTCCCCTTTTCCTTCTCTTACACTTTAGGGACATGGTTCACATAACAGGAAATATTGGGATTCACTATCCTTATCCTCATTTGCATAGGATTGCCTACTAATGCTTAGTTACATCTCTCAGACTGAGCTTCCCCCCTTAGCAACCTCTACTCAGTAGCCAAGTTGTCTTCAGCCTGCCATTCACTTGCATGGCAGATTAATATTTTGAATAAAATCCCTATTTGTGGCTTTTATTTTTTGGTTTTCTGTTTTTTAGAATGCAGCACATTTGCACGGCGCTGTGCTATGCTTAAACATCGGAGATCGAGATATTTTTTTTTTTTTATTTTGCAACAGAAAAGAATGCCAATGGCCATATATTTGGCCATTGGCATGCTTCCTCAACTGGATGCATCCTTTATTTGGAGCTGTCACGGCTCCGTTTTGCTATTTGCAGAATGGTACTCAGTTGACAACTGAGTACATTTCTACAAATAACACTACTCTTACTCGGACAAGTTAGTGTTTCCTGGATCACAAATTTACCTCATTTGCATAGCTTTCAGCAGCAAATGAGGTAATTTGCATAACCTAACCCTCTCCGTGTAAGAGGTGTTTTAGGAGCTCTCGTGCACGCCCCTGCTGGCTGTTCCTGGATCTCTTGGCAGACATTTTGGCTGCATGGGGTATTACTCTAGTCTTAGACTCCGTGCAAGCCTTTGTGAATCCGGCCCGTATCTATTATGTTTGTAATATTTTGTAAACAATTTAGAATATCTCAGCAACCATTCAAGTTACACACATACTGTCAGCAGCATTTTATTCATCTAACTGATAGCTTTCATATAGGTTCATAGGTTCATAGGTTCATACTAGGCTATCTGCCCGAGGGCATTTACAAGCCTAGCCCATCGTTTTGTGGCTTACGCCACCCCTTTAGTATGGGGAACTATACCCATTATTTTGCTGTGCCTCTGTCGAGCAGTGACACTGAGGTAATCCCTGGGGTATATCTGCGATCTCCCATCCATTGGTTAAGATTTCTCTTGAACAAGGCCAGCGAGGTGCTCTGCCTCCCATGTACCGGGATTTTGTTCCACAGCATAGGGAGTCTTTGGGTGATTAATCTATCCCTCCAGCACGTCCTATTAATAGCCGTGTCGAGGTTTAAGTCTCCCGCCCTTGTGGCTCTGATGGATCTAGATTTTTTGAGGTGAAGCATATTCATCAAATCTGGGTTTGACATGGCCTTGTATGTTAGGCAAAGGTCACCTCTGAGCAAGTGTGTTTACTGAATAGTGCTGGAGTTCTTTCAGTCGGGCAGCATAGGACAGATTTTTGAGACCCTTTATCCTTTTGGTGAGGAACTTTTGTGGCCTCTCCAGCTGCTGCAAGTGTCGGGTCAGATGCATCCCGAATGGGGCATTGTACTCAATCATTGGTCTGATGAGTGATGAGTAAAGGGAGACTATGACCTCCCTTGATCTAGATGAGAATCCTTCATGATAAGGTGGGCAATGTAGAAGGTCTTCCTAACTACTTTAGCTACATGGGTGTCGAATGACAGACTACTATCAACCTGGGTCCCCAGGTCCCTGATAACTTCTTCTGTGCTCAGTGGATTGCCACCTATTTGGTAGCTAGGGTAACCTTGTTTTTCCCAAAGGGTATGACTATGCATTTTTTGGCATTTAACTTCAGGCCGTGGCTCTGGCACCAGTTATCCGTTTCTGTGAGACCCTTCTGAAGGATATCTGTGTCAGATGTGTTTTCTACTATGGCCCAGTTTGCAGTCATGTGCAAACTTTGTCAGCCATAACCCTCCTGTGTTTCCTTGTACTTCGAAAGAGTAGATGCCAAACAAGGGTGGGCCCAGGACTGAGCCCTGTGGGACACCACTTGTGACAGGTTTTGAGTCTGACATGGCGCCAGCAACTCTGACCCTGTGGGTTCTGTCACTCAGCCAGTTTGCAACCCATCTTGTGATGTATGGGTTAACATTTAAGCTGATGAGTTTTTCAATGATACCTGAGTGGGGTATTGTATCAAAGGCCTTAGCCAGATCGAGGTAGGCTGTATCGACTGCCTTTCCCTCGTCAATGGCTTTGGTGACTGTCTCGAAGAAGTCAACCAAGTTTAAAAGGCATGATCTGCCTTTGACAAAGCCAAACTGGGTTGGATCCAAAGTCTGCAAATTCCCTATGTCTTTATTTATGAGGTCCATTATGATCCTCTCCATGGCTTTGCAGATAAGGCTTGTCAAGCTAATGGGCCGGTAATTTCCAGGGTCGGTGGAGGCACCGCCTTTGTGAAGTGGGACCACAGTTGCAGTGCGCCACCCCTGGGTACGTATCCAGAGGTAAGACTTTGATTAAACAGCTGTCCTAGCTGTGGGTTTAATTCCTCATTGAGTTCGTGGAGCACACAGCCGGGGACACCATCAGGTCCCATGGATGCTGTGTTTTTTGCTTTGGAGAGAGCAGTTCTCACTTGGGCTGGAGATGTTTGGGGGCTGCAATCGTTTGGTATAGATATCTCTCCTTTGGGGAGGGCAGAAGTTTGCACTGAACCTGTCAGACAGTATTTTGGCAATGTCTGTAGGATCAGTAATCTTCACATCATTTTGAACTAGTTCTGAGCATATCTGGGAGTTTCCTCCTAGGTTTCTAACATAGCTAAAGAAGGCCTTATGATTGTCTTTTGAGTCTTTAGCTATTTTTCTCTCGAAATTTGCTTTGGATGATTTTATGAGAGCTCTTAGTTTTTTACTTATAGTGATCAAGGGTGTCTTACCTTTTAAGGATTTTGCTCTATCTTGTAGTAGCTTCCTCCTTTTATTGTAGAGTTTGTTTATGGCTGGGGTCCACCAGACTGGACGCTTGCCTTTGGTACTAAGAGTCTTTGTTTTGTTTGGGATTGCCTTATCCATGCAGTCCTGCAGGTGCTGGTAGAAGGCGTTTGTAAGTGATTCAGCGGCTTGAGTACTGTTTTCCGCCGGCTGGGGGGCCTTAAAGGAGACCACACTAGTCTTTAGAAGTGTGAAGTCGGCTTTTGAGAAGTTCTTTACTGTGGTCTTTTTTATTTCAGGTGGGGGTGGGATGAGGACCTCCAGCGAGATTAGTTTGTGATCTGATCTCACCAGTGAGGGGTATACTTCCGGTGTTGAACATTGTGCTCCCATGTTCGTGATGATGAGATCAAGTATGTTATCTCCTCTTGTGTATGATTATGATGCTAATGAATTCTGCCTGTGTTACTTGTTTGTTGAGATATTTAGAAAAATATGACAATTTAATCTATATAAATTAAATTCATAAAAACAACAGTTAATATCTATTTATCTGCACTAGAAAGAGGTCAAATATTAATGCAGTTTAGTTTGCTATTGTGTAAGCTTTAAGATTAAATCTTTTAAAACCTTGCACATAGCATGGCTTTGGAATTATTGATGCAAATATGAACAAATAATATTTGACACTTAGAGGCGTCAGTAGGAGTTAACTGCAGATGCAGCTGGAGGAGTCTCTGTGATGTAATGAGTTAAAGTATTGCAAAATAGGGGAAATCCCACAGAACAAGAAGAGGGGCAACGGCAGAATGTTAAACTGTAAATAAGGCATTTTCTTGATAATATGCATGAGTTTGGAAAGATTCCTGTCAATCAACTGATTTTTTATAATAACTTTAGAGTACAAAAACTTTTAGCACAATGACTCAGGCAACAGAAACCAGAAAGGGCTGTCACCAGGCTTAGGGAGAATATAACAAGGAATATAATGAGAGATCCTGTAGAAGTACTAGAAATAGATAAGAAATTTTATGAAAGTCTGTATAAAGCAGAGAAATATGGACATCAAGAAAATGTGCAAATGGAAATGTTTATGGAAGAATTAAGTATGCCAAGGTTAGTGGTAGAGGGGGTTCAATTACTAACAGGATAGGAGGAGATGAAATAAAAATGGTGATGTATAACTAATCTAAGGAAAGTCCCCAGGAATTGATCATAATCTTGTGGAAGGTTGGAAGCTAAGAGGGAAAAAATGATAAAGTTCTGGAAGGTTTTGTTTAACAGTAGTTTAAGAGGAGAAGTACTAACATCCTGGAAGAAAACAGTGGTAGCAGTAATATCTAAAGAGGGTAAATATTCATCAAATCCAGCTTCATACAGGCCCATTTCAATACTAAACCATGATTATAAAGTGTTTATGACTGTAATGGCTAAAATAATGGCAAAAGTGATCCCAAAATTGATAGATATGGATCATTGTGGTTTTGTGGAGAAGAGGCAAACATTTGATAACACTAAACAAACACTGATGATCCAGATGGCAACAGAATGTAAGAAAATACCACTGTTGTTGGTAAGTCTTGATGCAAAAACAACATTTGACAGAGTAAGCTGGGACCTCATGAACAGGGCAATGGAAGTAGTTGCTTTCCCTGATAAAATTATAAGGTTGATTAGGAGTATATATGAGGGATTGTAGGTGAAAAATAAAGTGGGTGGGGTCCTTTTTGATCATTTCTGCTTGAGTAGAGAAACTAGGCAGGGGTGTCCTCTTTCCCTGTTTCTGTTTGCATTATATTTAGAACCATTGGTGAAGAAAATAAGGGACTCAGAAATTCAAGGATATAATTGGTATGGTAGTCAAAAAGGCTGACTCTTTTTACAGATGATATTATTTTATACCTGACAAAACCAGAAAGTGACATTACACTGTTATTTAACATTTTAAGATGGTTTCAAATCTTCTCAGGATACAAAAGTAATGAAGCTGAAACAAAGGCAATAGCTGTAAATTATGTGCTCGCACACAAATTGGTCCAGCAATATCCATATTTATGGGGGCATGATAAAATGAAATATTTAGGAGTATGGATTAAAATGTCTCCGTTGTGGCAGCTAAAGATATGTGGGGGGAGACTAAACAGAATATAATGCAAAAACTGACAAACTAGAAGCTTTGGTATATGAATATTGATAGTAGGATAGAAGCAGTTAAAATGTTTTTAGTCCCTGTAGTTTTATACACAGATCAGGCATATTTCTTATCAACCAGAGAAGAAGTTGTGGATAGCAATTAAAAAAAAGCTAAAGTATTTTATCTGGGAGGAGAAGATGGGAAGGGTCAAGTGGGATACATTGGTTCTTCCAATAGAACAAGGCAGTTTAGAATTACCCAATTTGAAGGGGTATTTTAGAGCAACACTGTTAAGGTTCTCATACATAGCACAAGGAGAATACTATAATTCAAAGTGGAATGGGATGATGATATAGAGTGAAGCTCAAGAAACAAGAAGAGACTGGGATTTTGAATGCAGACACTTAAGGAGAATGACAATAATCATACAGAATATCATATTCATAAAGTAACAGAAAGTATTTTAAGAACTAAGCCAGCATGAGAATGGAGAAATGAAATTCTGCCAATAGGGATGACTGCAATTAGGGATACAGACAATAGGCAAGAGATGGGTGGAATTAATTAGAAAAACCTGGCAAAGAATCCAAGGTATTGGGAGCAAATAACTAGAAATGGAAAGGTAATAGAATGGGAAGATGCTAGGAATTTATTTGGACTGCAGGTTAGATATTGCTTTCACTATCAAGGATTGATATCAGAGTATAGGCAAAGAGAAAGGAATGCGGAGGTCCTAATCAAACGTCCAGCAGTGGAAGAGTTCTTAATAGAATCTAAAACAGAAGGTGCAGTTTAAAAAGGAATAATTTGAAGAGCATATAAAATGTTACATGACAACTATAAGAATCAATCAGAGGAGCTTAGAAAGGATTGGGAAGAGAAATTAGATAAGCAGTTCAAAAAGAGACAATGGAGGATATATTTATATTCTCCACACATGCAACAATGTCTAGAAGATTTATTATCTTTGCTTGGAAGTGTTTACACAGGTATTTTTGTACTCCAAGTAGACTTCAAAGATTTTTTTCTCAGGTAGACAGCAAATGTTGGATGTGTGATGAGGATAAAGAGATAACTTGGAACATATTTTCTGAGAGTGTAATGAGTTGGCAGCCTTTAAAGATTCCCTGCAGATGGTCAGAGATACTGGGTGAATAAACTGGTGCAACTTATGAAATTATCTTTTTGAGGTATGATACAGAATCAAAATTGCCTAGACATAGTAACACCTTGCTGAGTCTAATTATGGTGGCTGCCAAAAAAGCAATTACTAGAAAAGGGAAATTAAAGTCTAAACCAACTTTACTAGAAGTGGTGAATATAGGAACAGAGATAAAGCAAGTGGAATTAGGATCTTTAGAAAAGGAAGAGAGCAAACTACAAAGGAAAAATGGGAATTGTGGGAACATTATATGCAGAGGTGGAACAAGATTTAAACAAAGACAGGATTTGAATGAGCTATGTAATACTTAATTGAAAATGACTGGATATATTATAAGTGATGTATAAAATCTGCAACTACAGTTATCTTAATGGGGTCTGTGATGCATAATGTTTGCAACTAAAATTGTATTAATGTGCTTTGTTTTTCATTTATACAAATGTCAGATTGCGTATGTCATACCTGATAATTTAATAAATATTTTTTTGTTTAAAAAAACACAATTCACCTTGTTACCATTAATGATCACTGTGCTATTACCTTTAAATACACCAAAAATATCCACCAATTCTCTACCAAATCCATACAAATCCCACTGCCAACTCCCAAGCAATTGGGGTTGCAGTAATGGACAATCAGTGGCAAATGCTCTTCACTATACCAGATATCAAAAAATAGAAAAGGCAATAAAGTAATACAAAATACAAGCAATAAAAAGCAAACTAACCTTTCCCTCACAGCAAGCTATGGCAGAGTCTGGGTGAGCCTTTACAGTGAAGAGTTGGTAATCTGTGTCAGCCTTTCCCAGGTGTGCGTGTGTGAGAATTCAATCTTAGAGTGTGTGTGTGTGTGTGTGTGTGTGTGTGTGTGTGTGTGTGTGTGTGTGTGTGTGTGTGTGTGTGTGTGTGTGAGCTGTTTGGGGCAGGGACATGAAGCACTGGGTTTGCAGAATGGGTGTTGGAGGACTTGGCTTGAACACTCGGCTGAGGACCTAACCCTACAGCTGTTCCAATTGGGAGTCTTATTGGGGACCTAGAGGTAGACAGATATAGAGAAATCCAGACAATTGGCTGAGTGTGTTCCCTGTGTGCTCTTAATGCATTCACTCCAATGGAGCTCAGGAAGTCTGCACTGTAACTTCCAATGGGTGGAGCCTAAGCCTTTTGACAGAATCAAATTATGCCCTCACATTTCAAACAAATGTTCATATCTCTAGAACCATATGGATTATGGAAGAAATATAAATGGCAAACTCTTCAGCACAAATTATTTTTATAGTGGTATTATTCTCTAGATTATATGTCTTAAACTGAATTTTATAATTCACAGTAAGCACAGTAACTATTTTATTTGTAATATTTTGTAAACAGCTTACAATATTTCAGCAACCACTCAAGTTACACAAATACTGTCAGCAACATTTTATTCATCTAGCTGAGAGCTTTCATATGAGGCTAATGAGCTCAGCCTGTGCAACTTGGTTGTTGAGATATTTAGAAAAATGTGAAAATCATATCTGTATAAGTTAATATCATTAAAACAACAGTTAATACCTACTTACCTGTACTAGACAAAGGTCAAATATTAATGCAGTTGAGTTTGCCATTGTGTAAGCTTTAAGATGAAATCTTTTAAAACCTTGTACATAGCATAGTTTTGAAATTACTGATGCAAATTTGAATAAGCAATATATGATGCCTAGAGGCGTCAGTAGGAGTTAACTGCAAATGCACCTGGAGGCATCACTCGGATGTAATGAGTTAAGGGAAACTGTACTTGATGCAAAGAGATAAGCATCTGGAAAGACAAACATTGGGATTCATGAAAGCTCCATTCAAGAATAAGGCTATTCTTGCACAGAGCGGATTGTGCCCATTCAGCACAGCAGCACGCCTTGCATATTCATGCAGGTGTGCTGATCTATAACCTGCACAGGCACGATACATGAACAAGTGCAGGGGGCGTGTCCGACCAGTCCTCTCACAGTAAACACACCCCCTGCTCTCAAGAAGTGCTGTATGGTACTTTGAAACAAAACAGTGTCCGTGGACACTGTTACCATTCCTCCAACTGAACAGATATTTGCAGAATATCCAGATGTGTGCCTCATATGTCAGGTGTGTCCCTCCAACTGTTCTGCCATAGAGATGAGGCTCAAAGTCATTAAATAATGAAAACATTTGAGTCTAAGACTCCACATCCTACAAGTAAGTCATGCTAATGCAAAACCTATTATTCATCAACTTCCTAAGTTTGTAAGAGCAATATTTAAAATCTGTCCCTTTTTGCTCCCCCCTTCATGTTAGCCTTTGTCCAGATTTTATGCTGTAAGAGGTGGAGAGGTATGACTGTTAGCTATGTGCACATCCCTAAACCTAAAATAAGTTACACTATTCAAGACTTCAAATACAGTAACTGCTTTTTTTTTTCTCATCCCCACTAAAGTTTAAGTATAGCTGAGTGGATGTGCACGTTGTGCAGCTGTGTATAGCATAGCGTAAACATCCAAAGAAACTAAATAGAAATATACAGCCAAAATAGCCAAAGTGAAATAGTGTAGTGTAGTCTTTAAAGCTTTTGCTTAGCTTGCAGTCATTCATGGTTCGAGCCCCAATGCAGTCCATTCATTTTTATATGTGAAAACAGCACTAAAATTATCTTTTTTTTATAAATAGGTAGTGAATAATATATATTTGTTAACCAGGGTAGTGTAGCAGGTCCAAATGTGAGGTGGCAGTGTAGTACAGGTGTGAAGTACCCATCTAAATACAGGTCTCCCATACAGTATTGCCACAAAATAATATAATGTAATGAAAGCACATAGGGGGATGTTATGGAAGGTAAACATACATATCATAATGTAATTAAGAAGGAATCAAACCCGCAATCCATAAAATGAAAGCTGAACAATGCTAAATAGTGGTCAGTTATGCTTAGCCAGTGTAAGCATTGCTTAAATTTTAATGCTTAGCAATAATTAGCATAACTGAGTGGATTTGTGCACTGGTAAGTAGTGCTTAGCATCTACCCCTTTAAGCCACGCTTATCTGTGCTAAGCAGGTTTGCCTGTCATTTAGCTTAGCTCAGCATATTTAAAATCATCCAATCATGGCAAAGGGTGGGAAATCAGCCCTATTTAAACCTCACAGGTGGGAATACAGCCTATAACCAGTTGTAGCTAATCACTGCAGGCACTATGGCTGGAGTTGGTGAGGGTTTGCACTTTAGGGTGCAGCTGGGGCATTCAGGAAAACAGGGTCATGATTGGACTCCTAGTAAAAGACCATGAAGGGAGACTGCTGCAGGACTAGTACCAGGGCTCCCAATACAAAGTGGAGGCCTGGGACCGTCTCACACGTGACCTCACCAGTGCCACTGACATTCCTCGGATTGGTGAGCAGGTCTGGTACCATTTAGCTGACCTGAAACATAGGAAGAGGGAGCTGTTGGACTAATGGGTCCAAGATGCATGGGCAGGGAATGTCCAAGATGTGTGTAAGTATCAGTATCAATTAGTGTTTGCCAAAGTCCAGCCTGTATATGTGATGGATAGGTATGCATAAATGTTTCTCTATCTCCTGTACAGCTGGAGAAGACAGGGCCACAAACTTGGACACCCACACCAGCAGGCTGCTAAGACTGCATTGCGAGGCTATTGAGTACAAATTTAGCTTGTAGTATTCAGGGCAAATAAATTGAAAGGAGTAGAATATCATCGGTCAGTATTTAAAAATGGGTGTTGTTTGTCCTGAATAAATAAGACAGCAGAGTAATAGTGATGTACAGGGTATATATCAATAAAAGTGTCAGTACCTGTCAATAAAATGCAAAACCTCAGACTGGTTTGGTATGTGTTGGTATGAATCTAAATGTGTACAGGTTCTGCACAGCAGCTATAACTCTGAAAGCATTACCTAATCAAGGCTCATCTGACAAAGATTGTGGAGTTGTAAAACAGGAGATTAACTGTATGAAATGTTCCATGCACTAAGATCTGAGGCCTGAATAATAATGTTGTGTTAACCAGTGTTTTCCAGACCATGCTATGTCAAAGTATGAATATACATTATAAGAACTATCTGCCATGCATGAATGTCAGAATTATAAGGTCAGATTGTACAACCAAGAGAGTATTAGGGAGAAAACAGTCAAACAAAAAGCAGCAGTTCCTCAATCGCTCATTCTGATGAAACACAAACTTGTTGTATTGTTTTGCACAAACAGGCACGGTTCAAATCCCAGGAGTGGTAGTAAGCTGTATGCACAATTTCACCCAGGAATATGTGAATATGTATAGAAACAGGTAGTGCTAACAGAAATTTCCACCACAGGTCTGACAAATAAGAGAAGGTATAAATGAGCTGTAAGAAGGCTGTAATTATACACTGTGTACAACACCCACTCTCCAACCCCATGGCTGCAAATGACAGCAAGATAAGTACATACACTAACTAGTCTCCTCTAAGAAATGTCTCTCAAGTGTCACACTGTCACAGCTAGTGGTCACTGTTGCCAACACCCAGGGTGACTGATAGAAATCAAGGCGGATTATGGCAGTGTGCGTGAATATGGGTAGAAACATTCAGGTAATGTTAACAGAAATTTCTTCCACAGGTCTATCAGGTAAGAAAAGGTATAAATGAGCTGTAAGAAGTCTGTAATTATACACTGTGTACCAACATACCACTGCCAAGCCCAAGGCCATAAGTCAATGTAAAGTGAGGTAATACCTGGGGAGTAATGATTAGAGCAATGATCATTAAAGCTGTGAGCAACTGAACCCTATACAGTTGTTAATTGACATCTCTCTCCCACCCTATCTGCACCAATAATCGAAACACATAAATCAACGGGTATGTTTTTCACCAAATCTACTATTGGCACATGTGTCCTATTGTGCAACAAATATTTAAACATTTGATTATTAATGTGCCCTGTTCAAATACTATCATTGGTAGCCTGTTGCTATCAATGTAACCTGCATGCTGTTATAATGCCCACTGTAGTTCCATATATGCATGTGTTCTGTTTGCTATGTAACTGTTTCAAATCTGTTGTTTTGAGTTAATGGGAAAACCCATGCATGCTGTTATAACTAATCCTGGAATGCGTTGTTCATGACTAACCAATATGTTGTAAAACCTCAACACCATAGCATGTCTGGGAAGGCCGATCCCAGCAGATCTGCCTGTCCCGCCTCAACTGGCCATAGTACCAGGTCCCAGCACATCTGGGACCCAACCCTGGACCTCCTTGCCAGCTGGTCCTGCACCACCTTCAGGTGGAACCGCCTCAGGGGATGGGGCCCACCCTCCAGGAGCAGGCACAGACAAGACACCATCACCCATAGTCAGGTCCAGGGATTGGTGCATAGCAAGTTTCGAAAGGAGTTCAGAGATCAGGTATGCCAGCTTAAGGGCCACGTGGCACATCTTGAGGGACAGCCTGTCCCTCCTGCTCAGCCCCCAGCACAGCCACCTTTGGGGCCGTGAAGGTGCAGTGGTGACTGCCCATGGGAGGGGACCTCAGTCCCACTGTATCCATTTGGGGGTCGTGGGCATCCGATTCCCAACCACCCTCCCCATCCAAGGTGTTTACCCCGGTACATGTTTCATATATTTCCCCTGTCTGCTGTCTTGTCTGTCTTCCTACCCAACTTACCTCCCAAATATACCTACTATCCTTCCCCAACATCACACTCTCACCTTATTAAAATTAACAAAAAAAAAAGGGGGGCAATCTGTTCCCAAAAAGAAATGTACCCATTACATAGCTGTCCATTTCACACAATTGTCCACTGGACACATGTAATCTGGTCTAATTGGCTTAACAACACATTACTGTTGTCCTCACCCCTCTCTCAGGAGTTTGAGTGTCCAAATTCACCTCCAAATTCTGTACAAATGCACAGCTGTTGCTGTATCAGAAATGGACAGCTATGGACCTTCCCCAAACCTGTCCTGCACATCCCTAGCTATCTTTCATATTGTTTTTTCCTCTCCATGCCCCCTTTTTCTCCACTTTCCTATTGCCCCTTTTTCTTTTCTTTTAAAGAAATTAGCATGGGGTAAAGGGGAATAAGCTGCAGTAGGCAACAGTAAGCGAGTTTGCATGATGCCAAGCAATGCCTACACAGTTTAAGCAATTTCCCATTTAACTGTGTGTTGGCATCGGTTACCATCATGCAAACCGGAGGAAACCCACTTACAACTTCTTAAAACTACGTTAATCACCCTGTCTTCATCAGCCACTGTTCTGCCCAGCAACAAAATAATCATTGCTGCTAAGTCTTGAACCCAGGACCCTGTACATCAGAATTACAGTAATATACCACTACATCATCTGAGCTGTAATAATGAATGCTGCTTTTTCAAGTATATCATTCAGTACAGGTATAGAATAGTAGGGAACAAACACTGTGGAATCAGTCATGTTTACTATATATAAATATACACATATAGATGTGTATGGTGATAGATAAATATGAAAAAGTATATACATTAGATATATGGAGTTATACATATAAAACAAATATGTATAGAATATAGACATATCTATTGTTATATAAATATATGTATAGATATCAAAAAAGGAATATATATATATATATATATATATATATATATATATATATATATATATATATATATCAGTATAGATATATGTAAAAAATATATGTGTGTGTGTGTGTGTGTGTGTGTGTGTGTGTGTGTGTGTGTATATATATATATATATATATATATATATATATATATATATATATATATATATACACTCATAACATGTAGTGGAGTCATAACCAGCACCATACCTCTCCACCTCTCTTGACAAAGACTGTCAAAATGGGGGGACAATGGGCCTAGACCATGGATACAATGTACATACTGCAGTTATAAAGATAAAATGTTGCTACAGTAACAAGGTTTGTGTCCGCATATATGTTCAGAAGGACGTGAGTTCTGAAACTGAAATGTATGTCATCATTTACTGACAGAAATCCTCATATCACCACAGTGATTTACCACAGGAATGAAAATAATGATTCTGTGGAACAGAACAGAAATATGAGCAATAAATCTGAATAGTCTGAAACAATCTGACTAGTCGAGAGGTATGCTCAGCATCCCTTAGTGCAACAAATCTGGACCAAGCTTGACAAAGGGGGGGGGGCATATTCCAAATACTGGAGTAGATAAGGTGACACAGTTCATGCAGTAACACCCTCCTGTCTGTTGTAACATATATTGACTGGAATAGCCCAAGTCCAAAACCACATTACTCCCCACTAGTTACTGACATAAATCACATCATCCCACTGCTGTTTCAGACATACACAACACGTATGGGGGCCAAGCAACAGTACATGTGATATATATCTGGACGTAACATCACAGTAGGGAAACTACACTGAGCTGCTAGGCATGTCACCAAGCACTGTCTAAAGTACAGGCAGTCTGACACAACACAAAACCAATTTTTCTATGGGGGAATGCACATGTAATTGCAAATATATCAGGCACTACAGGGATGTAACAGCACTGACCAATAGACACCAGCATGAAACTGCATACCCAGAACCAATCTCACCACATTCAAAGTACATACTGGTAAGCCACATGAACAGCAGAGTATATGGACTGTGTGAACAAAATCATCAGCATGTTTGCCACTCACACACTACCCATATATATACTGGCCCAATTCACAGTGTAGTCTGAAGCCTGACTGTGGTATGGGACATGTGTCAGTCTGCCCCTGCAAACATATACAGCTGATAGAACACCAGAAACTGGAACAGCATGCAAAGAAAGATAGAAAGGGACCCTCAGCACTTACATCAAAGCCCCCTCCCTACACAGGCCAAATACATTCACAATTTATTTATTTATTTATTTTTTATTTATTTGCAGTTGGTTTACCAGGATAGTCCATTGGGCCAAATGAACCCATTTTCAATGGAGTTCTGGGGAGAAAAGCTCCAAATAAGGTTACAGTAGGATTTACATCCATATTACGATAATTACAAGAATTTTACAAATATAGTATACAATATGTGGTAGACAGAGTACTGTTCACATTACAGTTAGAGCAAACACTTTTAGGAAGAACAACTGGTGGTAAACATTTTAGATGATACAGTCTAGAGAAGGTAAGCATTTCAATTTAGAAAGTAAGAAACAATTGCAACAGAGCAGACAATGTAGTGAACAAAAATTTTTTTTTTTTTTTTTTTTAGGAGGAAAGTGGAAAGTGTCAAGTCAGTATGGATCATGAAGGATGTGAGCATGAGCATTCCCACTGGGAAAGTAGGTGAGAGTGAAGAGATTTTTTGAATGTAAGGTGGTTGAAAGTGGTGCGAATGGCAGGAGGTAGGGAGTTCCAGAGTCGTGCAAAGCTAAAGTCTAGGAGATTTTTACCAGGGGGACGCTTTGGCTTATACAATTCGATTAGATTTTGGTTGTTAGATCTAAGTACCCTGCTGGGAAGGTGAAATTTAAATGCAGAAGAAAGAGATGGACAGAGGTCAGGTTTGAAAATGAGCTTATGAGCAAGAGTAAGTTGAGAATAGATAAGTTGGTTAGGAAGTTCAAGCCATTTTAATTTATGGAGTGAAGAGCAATGGTGTGTAGAAGATTTATGGCTGGTAGCGAATTTAGCAATTTTATTGTAACAGGAGGAAAGTTTTGTTTTAAGGGAAGATTGGATGTTGGTTAGGAGTGGGGCTCCGTAGAGAAGAGAGGGGATGAGGAATGAGGTAGAGAGAGTGATTTTAGTGGAGGGTGTAAGGTAGCGATTTTGTCGGTATAGCATGCCTAGTTTTTGATGTGTTTTTTTTATGTTGAGTTGAATGTGATAGTTGAATTTAAGGTGACTGTCTATTTGAAAACCAAGTAATTTAGCATTGGACACCAATTCCAGGGATGTGTTGTTGTGGCTGTTAATTAATAGAGAATTAGTACTGATAGAGATGTGTTTAGAGGGGGTAAATACCATTAGTTTGGTTTTAGAGGCATTAAGAACAAGGTGGTTATCTTTCATCCAGAGTTCAGTGGAAGAGAATGCATCTTGTGTAAGCTTTTGTAGTACTGGGAAGGATGTAGCAGTGCAGATGATAGTTGAATCATCTGCGTATTGGATAATGCTGGAGAATGGAATAGAGTTGTGGAAGTCGTTAATGAATATATTAAATAGGATAGGACCCAGTATGGAGCCCTGGGGAACTCCAGTTGGGGTATTTAGAAAAGAGGATGTGGCCTTTTTCCATTTTACTGCTTGATGTCTATTCGATAAGTAGCTAGAGAACCAGGACAGTGAGGAAGGAGATAAGTTGAGTTGAGAGAGTTTGGTTAGAAGGAGCTTGTGAGAGATAGTGTCAAAGGCCTTTGAAAGATCAAGTAAGAGGGTAGAGACAATATGACCTGAGTCCCGAGCTTTATTTACAGTTTCTAGGAAGGAGAGGAGGGCTGACATAGTGCTGTGGCCGGGTCTAAAACCATGCTGAGTTGGAGTGAGCAGATTATTGCCCAAGAGGTAAGGTAGTAGCTGTAAATGGATACACTTTTCTAGGAGTTTAGAGATGGGGGATAAGATAGCTATGGGGCGGAAGTTTGCAATATGTTGTTATTGCCACCTTTGTGTAAAGGTATGATGTAAGCCTTTTTCCAGATTTGGGGTACCATGCTTTCTTGGATAGAGCGGTTGATTAGTATACTGATGGGGTAGGCTATGGCCTCAGCAGAAATGCTGAGGAAGTAAAAAGGAATGTTGTCAGGGGCATTGGAGCATGGTTTTAGTTTTTGTAAAAGTTTTTTTATTGTGGATGTTGGGATTGGTTTTAGTGATAGAGGTATGTGAAGAGGGGGTGACAGAGATGGAGAGGGAGTGGTAGTAGAGATGTAGGAGTGGGGAGGAGGTGTGTGAAGAGGGGGTGACCGAGATGGAGAGGGGAGTGGTAGTGGAGATGGAGGAGTAGGGAGGAGTGCTGGTGGGAGAAGTGGAGGATGGAGAGGTATTGGAGAATGAAGATGTTAGTTTGGAGATGGAATCTATGAAAAATGAGTTGAATTGTGTAGCTATGTCCTTGTCAGAAGCATTGGGGTTAGGAGTGGGGTTGAGTAAGTTGCCAGGATTGATAAGGGTAGATATTCCTTTCCAGAACTACTGAGGGTTTGTTTTATTATTGTTTTGAAGTTTGGAGAAATAGTTTTGTCAATCAGCAATAATGAGCTTTTTTACTTTATTTCTGAGTGTTTTGAATTCAAGATGGGAGAGGGGAGATTTATTTTTATGGTAAAGTGCCCAGACTTTATCTCTGCGTTTCATAGCTGCTAGAGTAGTTTTGGTTAGCCAAGGGGTAGTTTTTTGTTTTATTCTTTTGGAGCTTAGGGGAGCATGGTGATCTAGGATATTTAAAAAGGTTGTGTTGAAGTGAGCTACTGCATCATCTAGGGTTAGAGTTTTTAGAATATCCCAGTTGATTCCTTTTAGGGAGTCATTGAAAGCTGTTGGTTTAAAGTTTTTTTGATTGCGTATGGTAATATAGTTATGTGTTCTTAGTAAAGGTGTAGGGAGTCGGTGTGCAAAGGTGGGCAGGTGATCACTGAGGGAGTCTGGAAGTGTACCACTGTCAGAGAAGTAATGAGGGTGAGAGACTAAGATCCAGTCTAGAATGCTACCCGAAGATAGAGTTTTAGAGGGGCGGGTTGTGGAATTAATTAGCTGTGAGAAGTTGTAAAGGTTTATGTTAAGTGGACTTGTGTTTGACTGAATGGAGGACCAGTTTATGTTAGTATCTCCTAGGATTATTATCCTAGGAGATACTGTCAACAATTGCCAGAAATACACAGTCCTCTCAACTGTATAGAGACCCGCAGAATGTCAAGGCTTTGGCCTCATATATAAGGCCTTCCACACATAACATGTCCAGAAGTCTGATACATCACTGGGATATCTGGAATGAAGTCACTATATAATGATATACTATACCTATCCACCTCTTACAGCATGACATCTGGACAAAGCCTGACATACTTGGGGGCAGAGGCCAAAACACAGGGGCATTATTGACATATTGCTGATAAAAACTGAGAAAGTTGCCGGTGTAACAGAGTTGTTGTAACATATCTGTCCTGAGAGATATGACTTCAGAAACACACATGGATGTTACCATTTACTGACTGCAATCCTCAGAGTATGCTACTGAATTTTCAAGGTGAAAAAATGTGTGAGTAGCACACCAAATAATAAGAGTCCAAACTCTGGCCAGTCTGCAGATAGCCCTAAAGTTGAGCGTTATGTCAACCACATAACACTATCAGACTTAAATGTACACAGAACAGCCATATTCACACAATCCCTCTCAAACTAGCATTACTTCAACTGTATAACAGCAATACTTACATCCTGTCCCCATGTCTGGAACATTCTCCCCCAGTTTGTTGGGCTGTCTCCACAGTGCTTGTTGTAAGAGGTATTTCCAACTACCTTCTGTGATGCTGTTTGTCACATACCTCCATGAAGTCCTCCTTTACAGGCAAGAAAAAGGGGCAATGCCCACATGAAGTACTCAGTTATAGGAGTGTGTTTCCATGCTATTGGGTATGGGAATGATACCACAGCTGTTCTACATGCAGTTAGCAAGTGGGGGACTCCAACTGGTGCACAGGCCATAAGTTGCTCATGAGCATTATCTACTAAAGGGAAGCTGCTGCCTATAGAAAACAGATGTATACCCTACATCTGCCTCAGAGAGAGAGAGAGAGACACACACAGACACACACACACACACACACACACACACACACACACACACACACACACACACACACACACACACACACACACTGAAACTGATGGACTATACCAACTAACCCGAAAAAAAAACACAGGTATGTCAAACAATTAAGCATGTAATGGAATGTAATAGGGGTAGGTAAATGTGGAAAATAGGAAGTTCAAACATTATTATGTCTCAACAACGCATACTGTACTGATATATTGCTGAGCAGTACCTATGGCCATAGCATCTATGTCTGTCTGCAGCTGAGCAGAACCTATGGCCATAGCATCTATGTCTGTCTGCAGTGACATAGAATACAGCTCAGGGTCCTGAGTCACCCCAGGAAAGGATGGCTCACATATGACCACTACGGGAGTGTGTGTTGCACAATACTGACTGTGACACTGCTAGGCCAGCTACTGGTATGTCACAGGTATCCATATGTTAATTGTCAATACAAGTATGATATACATGTTTGTCTCAGACCAGTGATGGACCTATACAGGATATTTGCATACTGAAATACTGTCGCAGCTCTGTGTGTTGAACTGCATGTGATATACTAAGCTCATACCATTTAACTATCCAGTGTTATGCACACTGACCATATGTGTGCTCATATTTGTAGTTATGTCATCAAGAGTTGTGTAATTCTGGCAAATGTAAACCTGTGAATGCTGACATTACAACATCACCTTCCTTATTTTTGGCTATAATCACTAGTGGTCGCCACAGCAGATCATCTGTTTCCATGTCTTTCAGTCCTCTGCATCTTGCTGTGTCACACCAACCACCTGCATGTTTGCTATCACCACATGCATACACCTTATCTCAGGCCTTCCTCTTTTCCTCTTACCTGGCATCCTCATCCTTTCCCAAATATACTCAGCATACCTCCTCATCACATGTCCAAACCAACCTAATCATACCACTCTCTGGCTTTGTCCCCAAGCTGTCCAACCTGCCCTGACCCCTTAACATACATATTACTAATCCTGTCCACCCTCGTCACACCCAGTGCAAATCTTAACATCATTAACTGCTATGTCCAGCTCTGACTCGTGCCTCTTTTTTCAATGACAATGTCTCCAACCCATATAACATAGCTGGTCTCACTACCCTCTTGTAGACCTTCCCTATCACTCTTAATGGTACTCGTCTGTCACAAATCACACCTGGCACTCTTCTCCACCACCCACATCCTGCCCGTACTCTCGTCTTCACCTATCCCCCACATTCGCCATTACTCTGAATTGTTGTTCCCAAGTATTTACACCTAACCACGTTCGAAAACTGTACTCCCTGCATCCTCACCATTTCTCTATCCTCCCTCCCATTCACACACATATATTCTGTCTTAGTCCTGCTGACCATCATTCCTCCCCTCTCTAGACCATACCTCCACCTCTCCAGGGTCTCCTCAATCTGTTCCCTACTCTCACTACAGACCACAATGTCATCTGCAAACAGCACAGTCTACATGGACTCCTGTCTGATCATGTCTGTCAACCTGTCCATCGCTATTGCAAATAAGAAAAGGCTCATAGCTGATCCCTGATGTACTCCCACCTACACCTTAAATGACCCTGTCACTCCCAATGCAGAACTCACCACTGTCACACTAGCCTTGTACATATCCTGTAGCATTCTTACAGATTCCTCCACCACTCCTGACCACCTCATACAATACCACAACTCCTCTCTAGGCATCCTTTCATATGCTGTCTCTAAGTCCACAAAGACACAATGCAGCTACTTCTGACCTTCTCTGTATGTCCCCATCAACAGTCTCAGAGCAAACATCACATCTGTACTGCTCTTTCCTAGCATGAAAACATGTTGCTGATTAGTAATCCTCACCTCCCTTATTAGCCTAGCTTCCACCACCTTTTTCCATGACCCCATGCTGTGACTGATCAATGTTATCCCTCTGTAGTTGCTATAGCTCTGCACACCACCCTTATTCTCATAATCAGTACCCAAACATGTTTTATCCACTCCTCACGCATCCTCTCACTTTCCAAGATTACAGTAAACAATTTGGTTAAAAAGACCACTGTCATTTGTCTTAAACACCTTCATGCTTCCACAGGTATATCATCTGGACCAATAGCCTTTCCACTCTTAAACTTCTTCAAAACTCTTCTTACTTCCCCCTTGATAATCTATTGCACGTCCTGATTCACCATACCCACATCCTCCAACCTTCTCTCTCTCTCACATTCTCTTCATTCAACAGCCCATCAAAGTACTGTTTCCACCTGCTCGACACACTCTCCTCATTTGTGAGTAGACTTCCAACTTTATCGTTTATCAGCCTTATTTGATGCATATCCTTCCTAGCTACATGCCTCTGTCTAGCCAATTGGTACAGGTCCTATTCTCCATCCTTGGTGTCCAACTTTACATACAGCCCTTCAGAATCCACATCTTCAGCCTTTGCCTCCACTGTCTTTGCTATGCACCCAATCTCCATATACGGGGTCCTATCATATGATCAAAGTCTTACAACTTTGAATCATTAAAGAACAAACTTTAATGATTGAAGTTGTAAAACCTCAAAGCATATAACGGAGATCACCATAGAGTGCGGAAAGGAAAGATTTCCATTTACTGCACTGTAATGCGATCTCGGAATTGGTATTTTTAAGTAGCAGAGGGAGTGGGTGGTACAGAGGGGCTTGCCCTCCTGCATAGAGCATTTATTTTACTGTTTTTACTTTTTTGTTATGTGTGTCCGAAGTTCCGAGACTTCGGTCATTAAAGTTCGTCCTTTAATGAGTTGAAGTTTTGGAACTTAGATCATATGATATAGAGCCCCCCCCCCCCATACACCTGTCTACTTTCTTCATCTGTCTGAAAATCCCACTTCTCCTTGGCCAAACATTTTCTCTGTATACTCCCTTGTGCTTCCTTATGCCATCACCAGGTCTGCTTGTCCTCCTTCTTCTGTGCAGATGTCACACCAAGCCCCGTTCTACTCATTTCCCATACTAGCTCAGATATAGTTACCCAGATATTTACTAAGTCTTCATTGCCACCCACTGCTTGTCTTAACTCTTCCCTGAACTCAACCTCACAATCACCCTTTCTCAGTATCCACCATTTGTTCCATGGTGCTGGCCTCACAGTGCACCCCCCTCTTCTTGATCACCAACAGCATTCCACAGACCAACATTCCATGCTGCCTAACTACACTTTGGCCTGTCACCACTTTACAGTTACCAATCCCCTTCAAACAGGCCCACCTGCATAGGAGATAATCCACCTGTGTGCATCTTCCTCCACTCTTGTATGTCACCCTATGCCCCTCGGTCTTGTAAAACTATATATTCACCACAGCCATGTCCAACCTCTGTTGCAGACTCCACCACCATCTCACCTTCTACATTCCTTTGCTTAACACCATTCCTACTCATCACTTCTGCATCCCCTCTGTCCCCTTCACCAACATGCAAATTGAAATCTGCTCCAATCACCGCTCTCTCACCCTTGGGTACACTCATCACCACTTCATCCAAGCACACCAAAGTACATCTGTCTCATCCATCACACACGCAATTAGCGGAGCATATGCACTAACAACTGTCATCATTACACCATCAATTCCCAGCCTCCTTAACATCACTCTACCCAACACTCATCACCTCCACAAGCACTCTTGGCATAATGTTCCTTCAGGTTAACCCCTACACCACTTCCCCTCCTATCACACCATGATAGAACTATTTGTACCTGACTCCGATACACACAGCTGTACACCCCTTCCATCTGGTCTCTGGCACACACAATATATCCACCTTTCATCTGTCCAGCATATCAGCTTGGTCTGTCATACTCACAACATTAACAGCTCCTACCCTCACTACCACACACCTAGCCTTTCTCCTCTCTGCCTGCCATATGAGTGTCAGACATCCTCCAGGGTATGTCTGTGAATGCAAAGGCTACTACACTATCAAATGACATATGTGTATTACAGCAATATGAAGAAAGTGTCACTATAATTGTGGCCCATAGCCCGCCATGTATATGCGGTGTCCTCCAGATGTCCTGCCCTAACAGGTTGACATGACTGACTGAGCAGCAAGACTGTAATTACAGTGTGCCTTACTGACATATAACAGAAATATATAGCAGGTATTACCTGTGCATATGTATGTAAGAGTAGGTGTACCTGGCTGCCTCATAACAACTGACATGGGGTGCAAAACATCAGGTAAATAAGCGTATATGTTGTATACGTGTGTAACCTTAGTTTCTGTGCATCCAACAGAGTTACACTTCCACAGCTACTGGTTGCAGCATTGCCCTGACACAGACATGGGTAATATAATAAGCATGAGTATCACATTGAAACTGTAGAGGTGGCCAACTGTGTTCTGATCCTGTGTCCATGCATACTACAGATATATGACAACCCACATAGCTGTATGGCCTCAGCAATACCTTACTTGTAAAATCTATCTCCACCAAAGCAGAGTAAACCCCTTTGCTAGACAGCAGCAATGCACAAAGTACATAATGCAATGCTATATTGGCTGTACAGGGCAAAGTAGGAGCAGGCACAGACTGGGCAGCATGTCAAGCATTGTCTGAATGAACATATTAGGTAACAGGTGGATTACTGTAGGGCTAACTATGAGTACAATTTGGACACATCAACTAAGGGCAATCACAAGGCCATCTTCACATATGTCTGCAGTCTCAGAGGCAACAACCCAACCCACTCTGTAATGGTGGTCAATCACTGCACATACATGCACACCATAGCCACAGCCAACCTGCTGCAGACAGGTTTAGGGCAAACATCACCACCCTGGATCACCATCAGTATAGGTGGATATGCACAGCACACGCACACCTCCCCTCATCATCATGGATCAGGTGCAAACTGACAAATCAAAGTTAATAAAAGCAAGTCCCCTTGGGGCCTGATAACAGTCCTCTCTGTATCCTACATGAACTCAGGCATATGCTTTCAGCTCCATTACACACTGTATCCAAGCAAAGCCTGATCACCATTGACATTCTATCTGCAAGGAACATGGCCACTGTCATCCCTCTGCACAAACATGAATGATGAATGGTGGTTTATGCAATGTACTGACCCTTATTGGGGGGAACATGACACATCAAGACCAGGAGTACAATGCATGTTCATACAGTGCTGCCAGGTACAGGGGTATTATGTGTTTGTAAGTGGTGGCTAATGATAGTCAATATTCATGTGTTGGCTTTATAAAGAACTCTGGTCAATGTCTGAGGTCCTGTGATGTGTTTCCCTGTTTATATCTTCCAGGTGCCATGCAGCAGCAACCACCTTACACCAAAGCAGAGACAGCAGCCATCACAAAAGTTGTAACCTTAAACTATGCCATCCTTTCTGCCCGTAGCCAGCAAAATCTGCAGGAAAGGACTGCCCTGTGGGATGAGATTGTCCACAGAGTGAACGTCTTGGGCCACCATGGATACACATATGATCAGGTCAGACATAGAGAAAGTGACCTGATACATCATGCCCGGCATGTGAGGGACTGTACTGCTACTGGTGGGGAAGCCAGTCACACAGGCTCCACTTACGGTGACAGACGAGCTCCTTGCAAACCTTGGGGTAGCCCCCACACAAACCCAAACACGGGAAACAGCAGTTGTGAAGGTGGTTTGCACCCAGGCAACAGGTGAGGAGCATCCAGGTAAGACCAAAGTGCACATCAATGTAATGAGGTAGCATTTCAACTGTCTTCTGTAGAGCATCTAGATGCATATGTCAGTGCAAAATGGATTAGTGGATGGGGTGCAGTAATGCACACAAGTGCACATCTAAGGTGAAGAACAGCAAACTGTGTAATATCATAGAGTGTACTGCACCTGAGCAGAAACATAGTATTCATCTTGTACCAATTCCTAATGTGAATCTGCTGACAATACCTCTCCCTCACAACTACATAGGTCCCTCTGGTCTGCACATGGGACAGCAGCCTGAACCGAGTACGTATGGGGTTTTCCTGTTGTGGCTCACCAGTACTACAGGCATGCTAAAGTTAATGCATGTGACCATGCACACAACTGTTACACTCAGCCATCTGGCAATATATGCATGTTCACTTGTGGTGGTGTTTACTGCATTGCATCACAGTGGTCATCACAGGGGCCTATTTGCAGGAGTCTGTAGCATACCTTACAACCTATCATTGCAGGACATCTGGACAAAGACTTTCAAAATGGGGGAACAAAGGCCCAAAACTATGGTCATATTGTATAAATTAGTGGTATACAGTGGATATAAATGGTGCCAGCCTTTCATGTGACCTCTAACCTGTACAATATAATTGTAAAGCAAACAAATCTGTTAGAGGAACAATAATGACACATAACAATATTACAACAACCTAGATGCATATGTGTGCACAGGCTGAAGCTAGTACTGTGTTGAGACAGTTTTGATATAACTACAGCAGTACATCTTATTGGGTACACAACTGCCATTAATTACAGAGACTCTTTGATTAACAGCAAATAACAGTCAGCTGTCCTACCAGGACTATTTAACATATACCCAGTTGCCTGCTACAGCCATGTTTCGCATAGAGCTGACAAAGCTGTTAAGGGACCACATGTTTGAGATGTATCAGCCTGGAGAAGGGTACTAAAACATTTCCACAGCATTGCACATACCATGGAACACAGTGCAGGCAGTCATCAAAAGATGGTGAAAATATGGGGCTACAGTGGCATTGTGAAGGAGTGGACATCTCACCAAAATCTATGAGAATACAATACCAAAACTGGCCAGGGAGGCTGCCAGGAGCCCTAAAGCAACAGTGAAAGAGTAGCAGGAATCTCCTGCAAGAACTGGCCGTGTACTACATGTCACAACAATCTTCCATGGTCTCCATATGTCCAGCCTATATGGTAGGGTTGAAAGATGGCAGAAGTTCCTCACACCAAACAATATCCAGGCCTGGTGAAAGTCTGGAAACAATACATCAGGTCTCCGAAAAGCAAGTGGAAAAATGTGCTATGGTAATATGGGACCATGGTTGAACTCTTTGACCACAATTCTGACAGGTGTGTTTGGCACAATAACACCACTGCACATCACCAGAACAACAATACCCCCATGGTGAAGCATGTCCTGCTTTGGGGTTGCTGTTCACAAGCTGGAATTGGGGCTATAGCCAAGTTAGAGGGGGATTATGAACAGTTCCAAACACCATTCCCTTGTGGCTCCAAAATGTTCTGGTGTTTGCCATGTAGCTGTGGATGATGAGGAATTCCACCTTTCCACACAACAATGTCCCAAACCATACATCCAAATCAACAAAAGGATGGCTTCACCAGAACACATACAATGTTCTGCACTGGCTGAGTCAGAGCCCACACCAATGTCCAATAGGATATATGCTGGGAGATCCAAAGAGGGCAGTGCACAGGGGATGTCCTTGCAATTTGACATAGTTGGAGGTGTTTTTCAAGGGAGAGTGTGCAAACATTGGTAAGTCAAGATGTGCCATGCTGATAGACACCTTCACAAGAGGACTGTTGTGAAGGTGTCTATCAATATGGTACATTTTGACTGTAGGAGTTGCCACAGTGCTTTACAGGTGAACAGCAATAATTTACATGGGTGCAGTGTGTGCTAGGTGAAGGGCAATCACCTACTAACACCACTCACATATCCCAGAGGTGTATGTTAGTAGTAGCAGTAATTGGAATGGGCTGCACTGCATGATGCTGAGGGTCTGTCCAGAGTGTGTATGTTATTGTCTGACTGTGTGTCGGGAATGCCCCCAGTTGGCTAATATGAGATCTGTGTAATGCCTTTGAGGCACTTCACCTGTACATGTATGTGTGTGTTTGTGTGTGTGTGTGTGTGTGTGTGTGTGTGTGTGTGTGTGTATACCAGAAAACCTTATAGTGCTGGTATTAATTTACATATGTTGTTTTTCCCTCACAGGTGGACATGGTAGCTGTGGTCCCTCCCACTCTAATACTGATGTCAGTGTCTCTGCAGACTCTGACCATGATGATACTCATATTGAGGCACAGGTGGGATTGTCAGGGGATGAATCTATGCCATTGGTTGGCATCCCACTATTGCCAACCCCATCCCAGCACACAGTCACAATGCCTACACATACCTTGTCACCAGTGGCCACAGATAATAAACAGCTGGTGGGTGGTGGCATAGAACAGGCTACTGTGGTGACTATGGTAAGTGAGGGTGTAGGCACTAGCCATAGACAGAGTGCTAGTGAGGTCCCACACAGGCAGATGAGCAGGGGTGCTCAGAGGAGGATTGCAGCCCGTCATGTCCCTTTTGCAAGTGCCACAGCAACTGTCATCAGATGCATGTTTCAGGTCATCATGGGGGCACAGGGACATAATGAACATAATACCAGACATGTATAAAGGGTCGTGGATGAGCACATCCCTGGTGAACTCACTGCAGCCATCCGTGAGCATACTGAGTGATGGTGGGGCAGACCTTGCCACTCCTCGACAATGGAATATCTGTGGTTGAGTATTTGGCAGATGATGGACAACAGCCACGTGGATGTATGGCAGCACCATGATCAGCTGAGGGTCTACGTGGCCGTGCACCATCACGTTCCCATACTGGCAGTACCACCAGCACTATTGAAGGGGATGTGCTGTCCATGCCACAACCAAGCAGGCCATGGGCATGTGATCCTGGACGGTCCCATCAGGGACACAGATTCAGCAGGTAGCAGTCCAGATCGGGGAGTAGTACTCTGCACAGCCCATTTAACACCCTCATACACACACACACACACACACACACACACTCACACACACACACACACACACACACACACACACACACACACACACACACACACGCACACACACACACACACACACACACACACACACACACACAAACACACACATATGATGTCAACCATATGGCCCAGCTTAGGCATCTACCAAACCTACACAACACCCTCTGCATATGATGATACCTGTGCCACATCCATGCCATCCATATCATCGATGCAAAGACATGCTAATATGGGTCTGCTGCACAGGTTGACTTTAGTAGAGTGCACTATTTAATGCTGTGTAAGGTGCTGTCATCTGGCATTTGTAATGGGTACGCATCAGAGTGTGTGTGTATACCTTTTCAGCAATGATGCATTATTGATGTTAGTAACACTAAGCAAATGTGTTCTCACATGCTGTATTCTGTTTGTGTTCCAGGTGTCTGTGTATCAGCAGGATGTGGCCCTGCAGACATCACCAATGAGGGGTATGGCAGTGTTTTCACACACACTGACCAAGTCATTGTCAAGGTACAGCTGTATCTGCACACATTTCCCATGTCAGTGTAACAGTTCTTGCATGTGCCTCACAGCTTATAGGGCTGAAGGGTTGTATCTCAGTGTATGGTGGTTGACATCAGCTCTAGTACAGTGGACAATGGTAAGTGTGGTGGGTGGAACACACCTCAGATTGCTAATGCCCTCAACCCCGGAGGATATTGTGTCGACCAAACATACAGAGAATACTGTTCTCTCTCTCACACACACACACACACACACACACACACACACACACACACACACACACACACACACACACACACACACACACACACACACATTCACACTCACACACACACACACACACACACACACACACACACACACACACACACACACACACACACACACACACATTCATGCACAGGATCACAGTTGGCAGTGTTGTGTTTGGAACCCTTATCTATCAAGTTGTGGTACCACACTATTATGCAGTTATTGCAGGAAGCACAGGACTAATCGTGTGATGAGTGTTACAAGGTACCTGTAAGGTGAATAACATCATGTGGCCTTGCGGGGTATGGCAATGGAGGCTGTACTGGGTGTGAGAGTACTCATAATAGTATCACATACAAGTCTATGCACTCACAACCACTGCTATACACACCAATGTGCGCGCGCGCACACACACACACACACACACACACACACACACACACACACACACACACACACACACACACACACACACACACACACACACACACACACACACACACACACATACTTGCCAGTACTGACATTAGCAGACCAACCTATCTTGTTATTCATACCATATTATTCCATACTGTTGCACAGAGTTTATAGGGCTGAAGAGGGTCTACAGATACCACTACGGTTGATGTGAACAGTGAACCTCATGCAGTAGACCTAGGAATATGCACTGTGAGTACCATGGTATAAAATATGAAACCATGCCCATCTGATGGATGTAATTCTCACACAAACCCACACACACACACACACACACACACACACACACACACACACACACACACACACACACACACAATACTCTTCTCTCACACACATTTGCCAGGACAGAGATTAGAACCCCTACCTACCTATTTATTATTACATTGTTACGCATTTATCACATGCGCAATGGAGGTTATGGGCTGACACTTGTTCAAAGGAACTTCTAAGGTGAAGGACATCACCAGGCCTTGCAAATGATGACAATGGACGATGTACTTGGCGAGAGAGGCCACAAAATACTGTAACCTGCACATTTACACACACACAATAATACAAACACACACACACACACACACACACACACACACACACACACACACACACACACACACACACACACGCACACACACGCACACACACGCACACACACACATAGTTGCCAGGATTCATATTAGAACACCTAGCTATGTAGTTACTGATATTATAGTGGTATGCAGTTACCGCACACACCACAGAGCTTATAGGTTGGGAAATGTCCCAAAGTACCTATATAGTGAATAACATCTACAGCACTTGTAAGGTATGGCGATGGTAATTGTACTGGGTGACACAGGCCACAAAATACTTCCATCCACATGTTTACACACTCCCAAACACTTTTATACACACTAATGCACACACACACATTTGACAGTGCTGAGATAAATAGGTTTAAAGATTCATAGGTGTATGTGGCAAATGGCCATGGAGGCTTTACAAGGCAAGCCCATGGGAATACACTGCCATCATGACACCTGATGATACTCCCCAGTGTGTCTACTGAGTATAGTCACTGGAGTGATCCCCAGGGTGGGTATTGTATTCCAATCCACTCCTCCTGATTTCTCTTGAAGAGGGCCAGTGATGTGCTCTGCTTGACATGCATGTGACATCTATTCCATAGTGTGGCCAGTCTCTGGGTTGTGAACTTGTCCCTTCAGTAGGTCCTGCTGATTGTGAGGATGGGGTTGAGGTATCTGGGGCAGGTTTTGTTGACAGATTGGTTTCTTTGGATGTAGCATTCCTGACAGGAGTAGGTCAGACATGGCTGTGTATGTCAGGCAGAGATCACACCTAAGTAGCCAATATGAGACAGAGATTTTTTGCAGTTGTTGGAGTCTGTCCACATGGGGCAAGTGTGTAGTACCTAAGATCCTCTTTGTGAGGTACATTTGCAGCCTCTCCTGTTGTTGCTGGTATCTAGTGGGGTACATGGCAAATGGGCCATAGTACACATTGTTTGGCCTACTGAGAGGAGAGTACAGGGAAACACTGTCCTTTTACTTCCCAGATTCAACACCTTTAGTCAAGAGAAGTGACACATGGAAGGACTTTCAGAAGACAGTGGCACAGTGGTGGTCACCAGAGAGCTCACTGTCAAACTGTGTTCCCAGTTCCATTATACTAACATCAGTGTTCAGTGGACTACCATCAATGTATTACTTTATGGGAACCATGTCACACCCAAAGGGGATGGTGGCACATCATTTGGCATTGAGCTTATGTCCAGGGTTCTGACAAAGGGCATAGGTCTCAGAGAGGCCTTTGTGAAGTATGTCAACCTCATGTGGGGGTAATAATAATATCAGCAATAACAAATAAGCAGAGCTCCACAACATCAAGGACTTTAATAAAATGAAATAACAAAGATTTTAGGTAAAATATCCTTTTTCATTGTCTTACAATGTTTGTAAGACACTGAAGAAGGATATTTTATCCGAAAATTTTGTTATTTCATTTTATTAAAGTCCTTGACATTGTGGAGCTCTGCTTATTTGTTATTGCTGAAGCTGTTTTATTTTGTGGCTCTCCACTTTACCACTTTTTTTCACCTTTTTGTGGAGACAGGGTAATAATAGTACCCACCTTGTAGTCATCTGCAAACATTGTCAGCCAGGGCGCCTTTGTATTAGGCTGGTCCTCAGAGGTGTGGATCCTAAACATGAGGGAACCAAGGTACACAACCTGTGGGACTCCACTCATGACTGTTCAGCAGTCTGACATGGAGTCTGCTGCTTTCACAGTGTGGGTTCTATTAATGAGCCAGTTTGCAGGCCACCTACTGATGTAGGGGTTTCTGCCACCCTGAGTGTGTTTGTGTACAATTCCTAAGTGTGGAGTAATATCCAAGGATTAGATGGGCTGCCTTCTGTACTGTCACATAGTTATTGCACATGTCACAATGCTTATTGGGCTGCAGAGTGTCTACAAGTCCCTCTACAGGGGATGACAACTATGGGCCTTGTAATGTGGACACTGGGACATGTCCAGGGTGGGCATCAGCAAAAAGTAGCAAAACCCACCCCCCAATGGATATGGTATTCACACAAACACCCCAACCCCCCACAGACAGGATACTGTCCTTGCACACACACACACACACACACACACACACACACACACACACACACACACACACACACACACACACACACACTCACTTGCAGGACTGAGACTAGAACCTCTACCTATCTATTTATTACTACTACAGTGTTACGCATTTATCACATATGCCACGGAGTTTATAGGGTGAGGGTTGTCCAAAGGTACTTCTAAGGTGAAGAACATCACCAGCCCTTTTAAAGTATGGCAGTCGTGATGAACTAGGTGAGAGAGGCCACAAAATACTTTAAACTACACATATACACATTTACACACATTTTTGCCAGAACTGGGATTAGAGCTCCTACCTAACTAGTTATTTGTACTATAGTGTTATGCAGTTATCACACACACTACAGAGCTTATAGTGCTGAGGCCTGATGAAAGGGACTTCTAAAGTGACTGTTATCTGCAGGATTGCTAAAGCAGGGAAAGGAGAAGTGTACTAGGTTTGAATGGACCCCCAAAAAATCTTTAACTTATAAACACACAAGCACACAAACGCTTTTACATTTGCCAGGACTGAGATGAGAACTCCTACCAAACTACTTATTTGTACTATAGTTTTACACAGTTATCACATACGCCACAGAGCTTACAGGGCTGAGATCTGATGAAGGGGACTTCTAAGGTGACTGTTATCTCCAGGACTGCTAAAGTAGGCAATGTGAAGTGTACTGGGATTGACTGGACCCAAAATCTTTAACTTATAAACACACACACACACGTTTACATTTGCCAGGACTGAGATAAGAACTCCTGCATAACTAGTTAGTTGTACTATAGTGTTACACAGTTATTGCATTTGCCACAGAGCTTATAGGGCTGAGGCCTGATGAAAGGGACTTCTATGGTGACAGACATCTTCAACACTGCTAAAGTAGGGCAATGGTAAGTGCACTGGGTGGGAAAGCCCTGTTAATTCCTAGCTCCTACTGAAAATCCTCTAAGTGTATGAGTATGGCAAGTGTGACATTCTATAGTAAATGTGGGAGTCCATTCCAGGGATTGTTGTACTCCGGTCCAGTTTGTTTTGTGCTACAGCCATACCTCTCAACCTCTTGGTGCAGGATATCTGGAGATAGCCTATCAAACTGGGGAGATAATGGGCCATACAGTGATTGTGACTATTTCTCTCAATAATGTATGGGTTGATAGTGTTACAAGGTTTGTTTTAGCAAGCATCTAGGCAGGCATCTGACATATATGACTTTTGACACTGTCCTGTATTGTTCCAGTACCTCGTGATACACCTCCTCAGATTATCACAGTGATTTACTAGAGGAATACAGGATGGATGATGCACACACCAATATTATGGGCTGAATGCTACTCATTCTTGCACAGTCTATCCTGTTGAGAGGTGTGCCTACAACCAATTGACTGCTAGAGCTGTGGAAATAGTCCAGCACCTTGGTGATATATTACAATGGTGGAATCTCTGTGCATTTCTGTTCTGGCATGGTCAGATTTCCAGTCCATGCTTGGATAATATAAATCAGGCAGGATCAGGGTGACAGGCAGACTCCAGATAGATTTGTAGGGGATAATATATGTGGGGGGGTGTTCTGGGTGAGATTTGTTGGCCTATAGCTACCAGTACTTTGCATAGGGGTCTTCTCAAAGATTGACTGCACTTGCAGAGTCTTGTGTGTGTCAGACTGTTTCACCAGCCTGGAGGTGTGTATGTGTCTCACATATATGTATGGCCCACCTCATTTTGCTTGGCTGGACACATTTTGGGGTCAGGATGTTGCATAAGGGAAGGGTGTGTTATTCCCCTTGGCTGTGGGTCAGGCTTCTGTGGGTGCAGACATGTCACAATCTTCCAGGGTTATGATTGCCTGCAATGAGTGCATTCCCGTATTTAGACTCCAACCCCTGTCTGTCGACTGCACAGAGTATCACAGAATGTCCAGATTCATGACTCATATATCTGGTTGGTTACGCAAATAAGTGTGGTTTTCAAGGAAATGTGTTTTGCATGTCAGGGTTGAAGTCAGATCTTACTGACAGTTGACATTGTAGTTTCAGACTTCATCACCCCATTATTCACGGCTTTGTCCAGATTTCTGTCTTTCTGACGCTGGCAGGTTTGCTCCTAGCAGTTAGCAGCATGGCCTTTCTTTGCATTTTGTAGACTGTGTTATGTTGGTGTTATAGTCCCCATGACACTTCCTAACAGGGCACTGTGGTTGAGGCATGGGCATTTGCCAGAGGCCTGTAGGCCAAGTCTGACAGATGCACGTCATCTGTAGCAAGGCAGTGTATTGATCATATGTTTCCAGGCTGCCGCTAGTGGTCACCCCTGGGATGGCACCAGTAAGTTGACTGTAGGTGTTACTGACAATTTCTTTCTGTTTATGTTGAGTCATCACTCTAGTTGACAGCTGGATGCTGCTTAAGGCTAGGGACATGTTACTGCATTTCTATGGGACTATGGGTGGGAGGGTATCACATCTGTACACAATACACATTTGCAGAGACTGTGCTGATATTTGATTAACATTTTGGTCCCATTTAGCATAGTGGGTCTTTGAGACTGCAGGCATAACAGTATCAATCACAGGTCGGATTGTTCTGGCATAAACATTTGTAGTTTCAGACTTCTTACCTTTCAGAGTAATACTGCCACTGCCAGACCTGCTGTGATATCACTGCGTAAGTCTGTAGGTGGGAATTTCATGGATGTCGCCATGTGGGGGCCTTTGCCAGACATTCCTGTATGGTTTTCTACAGCTGATCTGCTAGGTGAGGCTGTGGTGGGTATGGGACCCCCACTTTGACATCCCTGCATGTGACCTATGAGCCCCCAGTTATTTGGCTCACCACATATACTGCAGTGGCATTTATCAGCTAGGGTGGCACTGCATAATGTGGGTAAGCCAGTACTGGGAATACACTTGCCACCCCATTCCCTTGCATTCTTGCATCAATACCATAGATATGCTATTAGAACATTATACTCCATGCATTTATTGTTAAGAAGACTACCTTGTGCCTGAGGCAGTTGTAAGGGCAGTGCTTGAGGGCAGACTATGTCGGAACCAAGCAAGTACACTGCCTATACATGGTAAGATATAGGTGGTGTGATGTTTGGCATTCATTTTACTGGGTGTGCGAGTCAGAGAGAGACATCAGTCCCTCGGGCCCTACAGTGTCACTGTATGTGCTATGCATTGCCTCTTTGCCAAGGACAGGGCATAAGGGCATACTGGGTACACCTCCATCTGCCTACAGGGGCAGGCTCTGGATGTTCCTCCTCTGAGTCCCTCTGTGCCTGTTGGAGACCTTGGCAATGTTGGGGGGCTGTGTAGCCCTTCTCCGTTTTGTTCCTGCTGCAGCTGTTTCTGCAGGATCGTATTGTGTAGCATGGCACATACTATGAACATGCATGCACATGTGGCTGGAGACTACTGCAAGGCTCCACTGATATGTCAAGGCAGTAGAACCGTGACTTGAGTATCCCAAACACGTGCTCTATAATGATCCTAGTTTGTGTGTGTGCCTCATTATGGTGTTCTTGTGTGGGTGTGTCTGCATTTCTGATGGGTGCCATCAGCCACGGCTCCAGTGCGTAGCCAGCATCTCCCACCAGATTGCCATATAGGAGGTCCCCACTGCCAAACACCTGGTACAGCTGTGATGAATGCCACATGTGGGAGTTATGATAGCTTCCAGGTCTGCCAGCACACACATTCATGATAATGCTCGGAGCATCCCACATGACCTGGAAGTTGATGGAGTGCAACCCCTTGCTGTTTAGGTAGACTCTACCCTGGTCACTGGGTGGGGTTTTGATGTCAATGTGCTTGCAGTCTATGGCACCCAGTACCTCTGGGTATTCTGCTACACAGTGGAAGAGATGCATATTGCTGGTCCTCTCCTCACAGGTGCTGGGGGAAGTAAATGTGCTCAGCAGCATGTGGTTGTGTGGCATCCAGTAAATGGTGGAGTATCCTGGAGGCAGATGCCTGTTAGACCCCCATGATATCCCCAGTTGGTCTTTGGAAAGTAAATGTAGCTAGTATTCTTAAGGCTACACATACCTTAGTATCTACTGGGATGGGTTCCCCTCTGTTGGTTCTGGGTCTGAGGTGAGGCCGGCGCAGCTCAATGAGTTGCTGAAGTATGTCCCAGTTAACCCTGTAGAACTCTACTATCTCCATATCATGTAGCCCCTGGTAGGTTACCTGGGTCTGAACACTCTTATCCTCCTCCTCAGTCTGAGTTGGTTGTCAGCACTATCCTCCTCAGCAACCTCAGCATCTTGCACATACTGATAGATCAATGCGACAGCAGCCTCTAACATTTTTGATATTTTTTTAGTTAGAATTTCCCTGTATATGTACACCTATGGTGGAGAGTTTATGGGGAAAAACAGACTGGAAGGTGTTTGCATAGTTTATAGTGGTGTGCTGCAGATGCTGCCTATGTGAATGGCTGACTTTGAGATGCCCCACATGCCAGCTAATTTTACTTGGATTTGAATGACTGTATTTTGCTATTTCCCTTTTTTTCTTTTCCCCCTTCCCATCTCCACCCCTTTTAAGCCCCACGGCGCATAAACCTGCTTCCTAAATGTAAACAGTGCTGCTATTTCCATTTTTTTTGTTTAAGTCCCAGTGCAGACTGTGCACACCTGTTGAGCTAAGGTAAACACATTTTAGCAGAAATATCCCTCCCTGGATGTGAACACGCTCTTCATTTCATGGGGTAAGACCTTACAGCCTCAGACACACACCCATGCTTAGCTCTGTTTAGCTAAGCACAAACCCAGACAACAGAGCTCCAATGTGCATACAGCAGGCATTACACGCACCCTTTTCATGTTAGCTTCTCCTCCTGCCTACACTCTTTTGTTCTAGCACCTACACGGTTAAGTGCAGTGTGTGGACTAGAATATTTTGTGATTCAGTAAATTTCCCCTCATTTGCATACCCTACTGCCGTAGTCCATAGTTACTGCTCTGACACAGAGCCTTTCCCATTTACAGCTGCTGTTCCCTGGTAATGTTTTAATTCTGCATGCCATTGACTATAATGGCAAAATGCAGATTTCCCCTAAAATTGAGTTTTTTACATTTTTTTTTTATTTTTGGCACAATCCCATTTGTGCGCCGCTGCCCTAAGCTTAAATGGCCTAGATTGGCCAAAAAAACTTTGATTTTTTATTAATTTAAACACTTTCCCATGCCAATGGCCATATATTTGGCCATTGGCATGCCTAAAGTTTATAATACATGCTTTGTTGAGCTGTCATGCCTCCGTTTTGCTATTTGCAGAAATGTGTTAGGTTAGTAACCGAACAAATTTCTGCAAATAGCACTGTTCTTGCATGGATGCCTGCCTTCTTCCTGAATCCCTAATTCACCTCATTTGCATTGTTTTCACCAGCAAATGAGGTGATTAGCATTCTACATGGCTTTCCATGTAGGAACAGTGTCAGCAGGCTCGTGCACATCAGATCAGCTGTTTACTGAATCGCTGAGTGGCCATATTCCGTGCAGGAGCAACTACACTGTTCCTGAACAGAATTAAAAATTTAATGAATCCCAGGGTAAGTGTATTAATTTGTATTCCAAGTGCACATCCCTCTTCAGTGTCACTTTTGAGGATTCAGACTCCTTGATTACTGGCCCAGCATGGGGACAACACGTATTAGTGGCCATCACAAACTGGTAGCAGTGGTGGGCATCACATATTGTTTGGCAGCGGTGGGACAATCACATGTGCACATATTTGTGAATAGTGTTGTGGATATTGAACTCCTTTAGCCTGTAAGCAGTGGTCACTAAAGAAAGTGTTTGTACTCTCAAGCAGCCACACAGTGAACATTCAGAGTTTCATATCACAATAGTTTTATTTATTTTATTTGTGTTAGTTTAGTTAGTCATGGAGAACAGGCAAGGATGTCAGGGAGGATTATGGCAAACTGATAAGGAACCATTTGGCTGAGATGTGCCAAGCCAAAGGACTTGTGCATGTTAATCTGACTAAAGGGGAAATGATTGCAGACTTAATCACAGCTACATCACAGACCAGCAACTACAAAGACAGGACAACCAGACTGGCATTGGGGATGTACAGCTCTCAGAAACAGGACAGTTCAACTTTTCTTCAGAGAACTTAAAAATCCATCTGGTGTTAAAGAGACTTGAACTGGATTGCAAACATTTGGAATAAGAATCAACAGAAAGGCTGCAGCATTAGAAGGTTGAAGTAGAATCAGCAGATAGACTGTGGTGTTTGGAAGCCGAAGAAAATGAGAGGCAGAGGCAACATGAAAAGGAAATGCTGACTCTTCACCAGGGGAATCTAGGTAATGGGGAAGGGAGTAACCATATCCCAGAAGCAATAAAGGTCAGTAAACTTCTTCCTCAGTACCAAGAAGGTGATAATTTTGATAGTTTTATTCATATATTTGAAAGAGTATACAAACAGTATAATGATAGTTTTATTCATATTTTTGAAAGAGTATGCAAACAGTATAATGTTGACCAAGGGCTCTGAGTACAGTTCCTCACCCCCTTACTCCATGGTAAAGCTGTAACTATTGTTTCTAAATTGTCTGATACTGATTGTTTAGATTATGATCAAGTTAAGCACTGTTTATTACAATGTTTTAAGTTAACACCTGAAGCTTACAGCAAAAGGTTTCGTGAGGATAGATGAAAGGCAGATGAAAGTGTATGTGATTATACTGCTGAACTAAGCACTTATTTACATAGGTGGGTGAGTGGGTGTCAGGCCACCACTTTTCAAGGGCTGGCAGAGCTTTTGATGAGGGAACAAGCCCTTAACACTTTGCCTGAGGACATGGGAATCCGGTTGGCAGTCAGGGAATGCAACTCTGCAGATGAGTTGGGGAAAAAGGAGATCTATACCTAGCGAGCATGGCATCACTGCACAGGAAAAGGATACCAAGTACTGCACATGGATATAAGAAAACCCATGGTGGGCAGCCTAAACCACTCTAGCAGAGTCCACCAGTGACAGGGGAAGCCACTATTTCAGGTACACCAATTGCAGCAAGTATTAAATGTTCTAAATGCAACCAGTGGGGCCGGTCATATAGTATGTAGATGTTCATGGAGGCAGGGTGGGGAACAAAAGGTGGGGGAGCCAGAAAGTGGGAAAAACAGAATGCCAGTGGTACATTGTCTGGAGACAACATGGATACTAAACTACCAGCAGAGTTTATATCCAATCTTGGTGGATTGAAAACAGGCCACTGCCAAGAGAGACACAGCCTCTGATACAATCATTGTGAAGCCTGCAGTGGTTAAAGAGGAGCAGTTCTTGCTTGGGAAGTCCACTCTAGTCAGAGCTTTAGGAGGGATCCCATTCCAAATGCATTTGTCCAGGGTTCACCTTGACTGAGAGGGTGGAAAAGGAAACAAGCAAGTAGGTGTGTTTGAGGATATCCCTTCAGATGTCTTGTTAGGGAATGATTTTGATAATGCAGTACATTGTGTGCATGCAGTGACACTCAGTCAGGATTGGAGACAGGCATGTGGGTCTGGTAGCCTAGGGGAGACCCAGACAGACTGCACACCTGAAGCCAGGACTGGTGATATGGCTACTTCAGGGAGGGAGCTACCTTGTAGCAGTGAGCCTGAAGGTGATCCACATTTGCTGGTAGGTACTGATGTTCACTTGGACAATGTGACTGCAAGGGCAGAGGTGAGTAGTAGTACCAGACTAAAAGTGACACACCACTGTCAGAGGATACCTGACTTCCTGTGGAAAGGGAGCTGGGAAGAGTTACAAAGAGAGAGTTGAGACAGGCTCAGCTCTCAGACCCTACACTGCAAGGCTTGAGGGAGGTAGCTAGGGAGGCATCTAATTCTCAAGGAAAAGGGGATTCTGTATACTGGAACAAAGGGTTACTGTATGAAGAGTATACTCCTGAGGGAGGGTGAGAAGGTGAGCTAATACAGCAGTTGGTAGTGCACGGAGCCTATGGTCTGGCACTTCTAGCCATAGCCCATGACATTCCTTTTGCAGGTCATATGGGCATAGAGTTTACCAAGAGATGTGTTATGCAGAACTTTTGTTGGCCTGGGATTTCCAGAGATGTAACAGGGTACTGCAGGAGCTGTGAGCAGTGCCAAAAAGTAGGCAAGGTAGGAGATAAGGTCAAAGCACCTTTGATGCCTTTGCCTGTGATTGAGGAGCCATTTCAGAGGATAGCTATGGATATTGTGGGGCCTCTGGGTACAGCATGTTCCACAGGGAAGAAATATATCCTAGTGGTAGTAGATTGTGCTACTAGATACCCTGAGGCAGTTGCTCTATCCTCCATCGAGGCAGGGAAGGGGGCAAATGCTTTGCTAGAGATTTTCAGCTGGGTAGGTTTCCTAGAGAAATAGGTGCCAATTTCATTTCAGAATGCAGTCAGATCTGCTGGCTTGTCTGTGGAAGCGCTATGGGGTGAAGCACCTAAAGACCACCCCTACCACCCCCAGACTAATGGTCTTGCAGATAGGTTAAACTCTACACTAATATCCAGGCTATGGGCATTTGCAGACCAGTTTAAGAGACAGTGAGACAAATACTTGCACCATCTATTGTTTGCTTACAGGGAGGTACCCAGGAATCCACAGGTTTTTCACCCTTTGAGTTGTTGTATGGGCATAGGGTGAGGGGGTCTTTAGGTTTGATTCATGATGAGTAAGTGCGAATCCCACAAAGAGTATGTTGTGGCATATGTCCTAAACCTCAGGAAAAGACTTGGCACAAGAGAACCTGGCAGGAGCCTAACAGCAGAAAAAGGTCAGGTATGACAGGAATGTTCGAGCCAGAGAGTATGCTGTGGGGCAGCAGGTAATGGCTCTCATTCCTGTCAGATACAATAAAGTGTAGGCAGCTTGGGATGGACCCTTCAAAGTGGTAAGGAAGGCAGTGATGTTAATTATATGGTAGAACTGCTAGACATGAGGCAGGGGAACAAATGGTACCATGTTAACATGATAAAGCCTTACCATGACAGGGAAGCCCTTGCACTGAACATTTGCAGTGGATGGCAGGAGGAGTCTGAGTGGGATCTGGTGACTGATCTCCTCGGTGATGCTTGGACTGACAGCTCAGTGGAAGGGGTAGCAATGTCCCAGTGGCTATCCCCTACCCAGGTTCAAGAAATCCAAGCAGTTTTGCAGGAGTTTGGGGACAAGTTGACTGGGAAACTAGGGTGCACCCACCTGTTGCAGAACCATGTGGATACAGGGCACCAAAAACCTATAAAGCAGACCCCTTGACCATGTCAGATAGACTCTGAAGGAGGAAATTTAGAAAATGTTAGAACTGGGAGTAATTGAGGAGTCCAGCAGTCCGTGAACTGCTCCAGTGGTGCTGGTACCAAAGAAGGATGGCAGCACCAGATTCTGAGTAGACTACAGAAAACTAAATAGTCACCCAGAGTCAGATACTTAACCCATGCCTAGGACAGATGATGCCCTAAAGCAGCTGAGTGGAGCTAAGTATCTAACCACTACTGATCTTATCAAGGGCTACTGGCAAGTGCCCTTGACTCCAAATGCTAGAGAGAGGTCAGTCTTTGTGACTCCTTTCACCTTGTTTGACTTCACAAAGATGCCCTTTGGGATGAAAAATGTCCCCGCAACGTTCCAGAGGCTAGTAGACCATATCCTAACAGGAACATGAGATTATGTCCTTGCTTACTTGGATGATATTGCCATCTATAGCCTTTCCTGGCAAGAGCACCTTCAGCACGTCAGGGAGGTGCTGGATAGACTGCAGACAGCAAGTTTTACCATTAAGCCCAGGAAGTGTCTGGTGGGTAAGGCAGAGGTCTCCTACCTGGGACATAGAATGGGGAGCTGTAAGATCAGGCCAGAACTTGTCAAAGTGGAGGTCATTCAGGCATGGCCTGCCCCTGTTAAAAAAGCAGGTGAGGGCATTCTTAGGGACTGTGGGGTACAGTAACTGTTCCCCTCACCGACCTGACAAGGAAAAACAGGCCAGATAAGGTAGTGTGGACCATAGTGTGTGAGCAGGCATTCCAGATGATTAAAGGAGCTTTGGGAGGATCCCCTGTGTTAGCCAGTCAAGATTACAGCAAACAATTTGCTCTGCAGTTGTATGCTTCAAATCATGGGGTGGGGACTGTCCTTAGTCAGGTTTCCTCAGAGGGAGAAGAGCACCCTGAGATATATCTCATCCATAGACTCTAACCCAGGGAGGAATGTTATGCAGCTGTTGAAAAGGAATGCCTACCCATAGTATGAGCATTGCAGAAACTTCAGTCTTATCTGTATAGAAGGAAATTCACTATAGTTACAGACCGCAGTCGCTTAACATGACTTCATAGAGCCAAACAGTAAAATGTCAAGCTATTAAAGTAGAGCTTACAATTGCAGGCATATGACATGACAGTACATAACCATTGGGGTCAGCAAAGCCAGCGCACATGGGTTCTCATGACAGGAACTGTGGGGTAACATGCTCCCACATAGGCTTATTGCTCTCAAGCTATGTTTCTCAAGGGTCACTTGAAAAAATAGCTTGAGTTTTTGAGGGGAGAGAGATGTGATGATATGGGCAAGTGCCAGCAGAGCCAGTTGGAGATTTGTAAAGAATGATATGTCCTTTAAATATCAAACTGATTTATACAAGATGTTTGTGTTACAAATGTATTAGAACGGTATGTCATTTGTGTATCAAACTGATTTGTGCAGATGCTTGTGCTGAAAATGTATTTGTGAGGTTTGCTTGTGTTAAAATGTATCATCAGTGCACCCTACTGAAATTAAATGAAATGTGCATGTAATATTGCAACTGAATTAAATGTATATGTTTTAATAGAGGACACAGGAACAACAAATATTAACTTTAAGAAAAATAAGGGAAATGTAAATATGCTGTTAAAAATTTAAAACGTCACCCCACAGTGCTGAATAGGAACAGAAACACTGAGTCTGGGAAAGAGCCTTTGTTCATTAGCTCAGTAAAAAGAGGGGAGGCCACAGGCACTGCCATAAACATTTAGATGTGTATTGTATTCATCTATGCTAAATTCCGGTCTCAGCTTCAAAGAGGAATACTATGATAACGTAGAGTCAGGTGACCAGATGAGGTCATTCAGCAAGCCCACTTTGAAATTCTATTTTAGATAATACAAAAAGAGAAATCTCAGAGTATAGAGTATTCTGTTTTGGGAAGCCTGACTAGAAAGACCCTCACCCACAGCATATTTCTTTGCGACAGTAAGTAACTTAACTAGGGAACAGTAATTCTTTTAGATTCAGTCAGGAATATAGTGAACCTTAGTTAAGTTTAAGTTTTTCTTTATTTATATGAGTCTGTCCATCAATGTTAGTTTCAATGTTTTCTGTGACTTGAACTCTGTGGTTTACTGTAAATACATATTCAATATTTTTATGCTCTTTTATTATTTATTATTAAATATATTTCAGCTTTTATAGTGGCTGCCCAGGTAGAAAGTATCTAACCTTTGAGACTACTTTTATTTATTGGTTGACATTGTGTGGGCCAGTCCAGAAGGCCTAGCCATCTTGGTGAACTACTACCATTTGTATTAGTATTAATACTGTGCAGTATAACTGGATGTGCATTGTAAGAGGCTTATAATAACTGACTGGTGGCATGAATCTACCTTATAGTCTGGGCAAAGCTGGTAGAGTGGGTAATCTGTATCAGCCTTTCCCAGGTGTGTGTGTGTGTGTGTGTGTGTGTGTGTGTGTGTGTGTGTGTGTGTGTGTGTGTGTGTGTGTGTGTGTGTGTGTGTGTGTGTGTGTGTGTGTGTGTGTGTGTGTGTGTGTGTGTGTGTGTGTGTGTGTGTGTGTGTGTGTGTGTGTGTGTGTGTGTGTGTGTGTGTGTGTGTGTGTGTGTGTGTGTGTGTGTGTGTGTGTGTGTAAAAGTTTAATTTTAAACAGTATCTGTGTCAGCTACTTGGGGCAGGGATACGAAGCAATGGGTTCACAGAGATGGTGCTAGTGGACTTGGCTTGGACACTTGGCTGAGGACCTAAACCTACAGCTGTACCAGTTGGAAGTCTTATTGAGGACCTAGAGGGAGACAGATATAAAGACATCCAGACCTTGGGCTGTGTGTGTTCCCTGTGTGCTCTTAAGGGAAATTGTACTTAATGCAAAGAGGGCTGCTTCTGGACATACAGAGTGGATCCATTTGTATTCCAAGTGCACATCCCTCTCTAGTGTCACTGGTGATGATTCAGCTCCTTGATTACTTGCCCAGCATGGGGATGACACATATTGGTGGCAATCACATAGTGACAGCAGTGGTGGGCATTACAGTGTCCATAATATGTAGTTGCCCACATGAAGCTACCATTTTCCTTCTTAATCTGACCTGCAGAAGGCACATGGACAGTTCAGACTATGGTTTCAGCAGAGCACTCATGGAGTGCAGTCCTTATACTAAATTGTTGCTCTTGTTGTGCAGGCACTAAAGGGAGTGTCTACTGGGCTAATATAATGGCCCATTGATAATGCTGATGCCTAGTACAAGTTTACCAGGGCAGTGTGTAGATACCTATCATTTAAAATTAATAATACACCTGTACTAATGTGTCATATTATTTCTCTTTCTGTTTCTCTTTCCTCTGTGTACAGCATCAGCTGTGCAACAAGATGCAGGCATGTCATCGAGCATTCCAGGATTAAAATAGTATATACATATATGTGTCCTTAAAGACTAAAAATCATACTTCCCCACACTAAATTATCATTTATGTTTAGTGATACTCTCTGTGAACCACAAACATAAAACTGACATCCAGCATATTGAAAACGGGTCTATATTAGACAATCGAACTTTGAAAAGTTCAACTGTCATATGGTTGACAGCATATACTCGAACTTTTAAAAGTTAAAACATCTAATAATAAGAAAAAACCTACGAAAATAACCTACCTGAATGTTTTCAGCAGGGGGGCAAGCCCCCTGCACCCCACACCTCCCCACTCTTTAAATATACCAGCTCTGAGATTGCACTGCAGTGCAGAAAAGGGAAATCTTCCCATTCTGCGCTGTACATAGATCTCTGTTAAAACATTCAAACTTTCAAAAATTCGATCATATGGTGTCGACCATATGACACTCAAACTTTTGAAAGTTCAATTATCTAATATAGACCCATTAAAACTAGTACAGGTGCTAACAAACTTCAATGCTCAGATACACACACACACACACACACACACACACACACACACACACACACACACACACACACACACACACAAAACACATCAGAATAATTCTCTGATTTTGTACCTTGCCAGTGGTTTATTTCTGCAGCATATTCTGTCACCAGCATTAAGAAGGAGCACACTTTTCTAAGTAAGCTTTTATATCTTGTGATCACAAAGAAATAAGATACTGTTCTTGTAGGTTTGTAAAAGTATCTTCTAGCTGAGAAACAGCTGTAAAACAAAGGTGTAATTCAGAAGTTGATATAAACTGTAATGTTGTAACATGCATGCTTGTTATGTTGCTTTTTCATAACTGTAGATGCCTTTGTCTTTTCAGTCTCTTCATTTTCAGTATGTCATAACTTTAGGTAGACAAATGATGCTACCAAGTATTGAGCGAATTCAGGCTGTTTGTAAATGTGTTCATTTTAGTATCGTAATAAGCTGCATTGTTTCATTACACTGTTTTATTAACTGAAATGCTAAAATAAGGCTTTGTTGTTAAATAAAAGATCTTATGATGACTTTGATCATGAATTGTTCTAATGAACAATGAGAGTTAAGCAGTACAAACAAGATATAATAACAGCGTCTGCGACTTGTTCTTCTGCAACTAAAATCCTGTTGAATGAACTTGTATTTAATTCTATACAGACTTTTTGCATATTTTGCTTAATCAGTATCCAGCTGTTTCTTCAGGCACATTTGTCAAATGATAAAATACAATGTATGTATGTGTGTGTACCTCTGAGGGCACTGATGAGCCACCAACATATCATTAGAATAGACATGGATGCACACACACACACACACACACACACACACACACACACACACACACACACACACACACACACACACACACACACACACACACCTGGTAAGACCTACCTATTTACTATATGAGTAATACAACAGGTAAACTGGTGCCCTAGGGGAAGAGTTCCATGGCACACCCCCTTGCTGCTTGTTGCCACCTCATGCACATCACCTAATGCCCCCTGGTGCCACCCATCCTGGCCTACCCACATCATCTACATTGTTTTTTTCTTCCTTTTTCCTGGTAGTTTGTCTTACTCTTCACATTTTCCTACATTTCTTCTTAAATTCAACATCTTCTGTTTTTTTTTTTTTCTGCATCCTTTCAGCACACCCTACCTGACCAATGCTAATCTGAAACAACTGCAGGGACAATAATTGCATTTCTAGATGATCTGAGGTGCATTTTAGTTTTTTTTTTTTTTTTAACAAGCTTTTCATCAAATACTGGCTTGAATGAAAATCATGATTAAGGAAAGAAATTTTGTCTTACTCTTCAAATGGGGTTTGGGAACCGCTATGTACCCAGAAGCAACTGGGTAACAGGGGCGCTGATGTGCGTTTCAGAGCTTTTTTCCAACAGTTCACAGTAAACTGAAAAAAATTCCTTGTGATGATAGACAAAGCATGTCGAGGGAATAGTACCTGTCTCCCTACATTCCTTACAAAAGATAGCAACTATCTGCATATCTCCAGCTGGTATTAAATTAGGAAGGAAATTAAGACACAAATGGCCACAGTAATATATTTAAGTTACTGCTGTCATATCTACACACATCATGCCTTTTCACACCTACCATAAAATACAGCTACCTTCTGTGTACCCCTCTGATGTCAGACTGGAACAAAACCAAAAAAAAAATGAAATAGAGCATATTTGCTGTCAGACATATATAAAGACTGTGCTTTTTAGCCTAACCCAAAATAGACACCTATATATATATATATATATATATATATATATATATATATATATATATATATATATATACATCTGATATTCGATTTCCAGGAAAGTGAAAATATGACATCATGATTACAGTAATGCTTCCAAATTGTTACTTCTAAACAGTACGACACTCCTATACCAGCTATAGTGACCCTCTGTACACTCCCCTGAAATTACTGAGGAAAGCTAAAGAAATAATGACATCATCCCAAGCACCCACTCGAGCCACAGCAACCTTCTGTGTACCCCTCTGAATAGGGATGGTTTTAGACAAGATTTGGTTCAAGGCAGAAGTGACATCTAAGTCCACGTCATACCCATTTATATAGTCTTGGTGTGTGGAACCCACTGTGATCCCAGAAGCTATGAAGGTCTAATTGTTCTGTGATGCTTTTTATCCCCCTTTTAAAGAGATGACTTTTTAAACTGCGCTGGTAATAAGAAAGTCAGTTACCTGCTATAGACATCCCTCATCAAACAGTTATAGATGGGTGGCACAGTGGTGCAGCAGTTAATGCTGTCACCTCACAGCAACAGGTTCTCTGGTTTGATTCTTGGCTGGGGTGCCTTCTGTGCAGAGTTTGCATGTTCTCCCTGCATTCGTGTGGGTTTCTTCCAGGTACTCTGGTTTCCTCCCACATTCTAAAGACATGCTTCTGGAGCATTTCTCTCCTGGCCTCCACTGAAAACAGGATCTGTGGAACCTAGTTGGACTTTCCCGGTCAACAAATGTTAAATAAAAATATAGCCACATAGTTTTGTAGCAAAACAGATTGGCTGTATAATGTCTTTCACCTTTGCTCCAAAAAAATAAAAGTTGGCTCACATTACAATATTTCAAGTCATTTCACACAAATCACATTAGTCCTGCAAGGCCATAATAATAATAAGCACACATCAGCCCCAACAATTATACACACTTTTTCTGTGCATATCACGTGCCTAGTTAAGAACTACATCTTACTTCTCACAAATCCACAATAGTCCTGTAAAGTCAGATAGTGACTATTTAAACTGAACAAATGGCAAGTGGGTCAGTTACTTTCACCCAGCCAACGCCATCCCCCACCCAGCAGTTGTAGCCATGATAGTGTACAACTCAGACATCTGATGGCTATGTAATATATTTCACTTTTGCTTCACATAAACAAGTTGCCACAGATTAAAGTATTCCAACTTCTTTTTTTGCTGTACCTCATAAAATTTTGATTTTCTGATAAATTGCCAAATATTACAGTCCGCCAGTAAAACCAGACAGTAAAGATTTACACTTCTTATTGTTCAAAAAATCAATGCAAAAATTCCAGCGTTCCTAAGCAAAGAAATTGAGAGGTATGCATTATACAGCTTTGCTCCTACATATGAACATTGATTGGTCTGTAATGCATGACTTCTCAATGCTGAAGTCTAATGTGACATGACTTCAATGGTCAAGTCTAATTGTGCATTGTGGGAATTTTTTATTTAAGGAGGGATGCATTATTTATTTATTTTTAGAGCAAAATTATGCTGTGTTTCATTGCTTTAACAGAAAATAAATTAATTAATATGGAATGAGTGCCCCTCAAAGCATGGAAGCCTATATAGCTGCCTAGTTGACCTATGTGTAAGGTCTCCCCTATTTGAACACAAATTAATTGTTTTATGTGACTGCAACAAAACTGGAAATATGTTATGCATGAGTACAACAGAATTGTTTTATGGGTGAATACAATGTAAGTGTTTTATATGTGGACATAATGTTGCTGTTTTATATTTGAGTTCAAAATGTTAAGCTGTTTTATGTGTGAATACACTACAACTGTTTTTATGTGCAAATACATCAGAACTGTTTGATTTTCTCAACCTTTCAAACTAGAAGCTGAATTGTGGTTCTGCTGATTAGTTTAAGTCAGAAGCAGTTGAAAGATTTTGAAGTTGGCATACTTTGAGGTAAGCAGATAATAGCTTTGCAAGGAGCAATAAAGACTTACTTGAAAATATGGATGCTTCTTAGAGGTAAGTTTTGCAAGTGCATTTGATGTACCTGCATAGCATGGGTAGGTGCAACAGTTTCATAGTTTCCGTGAGATATTAAGGATATAATGATAGAAGTGTTATTCAGAAAACAATTCGTTCCATGAAATAATTTTGAACTTGCTCTAAATCAATGTATACCTTTTTATTCTAAACTTTTCTAGACACTATCATTTCTTTCTATTCATAAACATCCAGTGTCATTTCTACCAGTCCTATAAACTGCCTTCTCCACCTTTCCTATCAACTGTCACTTTTTCATACCTAGGCTAAATTCTGGCCACTTTTGTAATTGCTAATTATGCCCTCTCTTCCGTGACCTGTCTTTCATCTTCTATGTCTGTCAGTTTTCCTTTACTTTCAGTAAATGTGTGCACTCTTGTGATATCTGTGCATTTCCTTTAGTTCAGTGAATGCAGATACAACTATCTACATTCTTGTAACATGGGAGCTCTTTTACTTATTTCCTAAGAACCCTTCTCCATCCCATTGTTAAAACAGCTGTGTCCTTCATTTTGTAAAGCATCCAGAACTGGACACAGTGATTGAGCTGTTGTATCATCAAGGCCTTATACAAGATATGGAGTCACTATTGTGCCTACAGTGCCTATCCCTTTACTATTCACTCTGACATTCTAATAGCCATTTCCTTCTGTCTCTACATCTGGTACACCATTCCTGCAGTAACTCATTCTTGGTATCTCATGGAAGGTCATTGCAAATAATATTTGGCACCTACCTAAATGCTTTCACCCACAGCCAGTCTGAAAGCTGGTCATCATATTGTTCAGCAGTTCTCATAGGGTAATGGTGAGTCAGTGGTGAGCAAAGTTATGAATCTTGCAACTCAAAAGTAAGGATATTGAAAAGCAAGATGGCTCTGACCATTACAAACAAGCTTTTCTTATTCCACATGTAATGATGGTTTGATAATATTAAAGTGTAAAAAGAAGCATGCTGGGCCAATAGGAGTATTTTGAATGTTATCAGTGTGATAGTACTCAGGACATTTATGACAACTGAACTACAGAGAAGTGATAGAAACTCTGATACTCCCCAGCCCCAAAAATTATGGTCTAAGTAAGAATTATTACCACAAACGTTATGATTTACTGAGAAGGTTAAAAGCAAAGCAGGTTAAGATAGAATGTTAGGTATTTGTTAGAACTCATAAAGAAGAACCATAGTTTTAAGTATTGGGTTTGCCAATGTGGGGTAATAATTCATAGATTAGTACTAGGCTAACTAGCCTTGTGAGCCATTTTAAGCCTATCCAATTATCCCTTGTGATACTCAAACCCAGCACCTTGTGTTTGTAAGGCAAACACTTTAACCATTAGGCCACCCTCCCAACCTGATTATATTTGGTGTGATGACACCCAGACTCCCTACAATGGCAATTTGTTTGGAGTCAAAGGACATTGGAATATATAAGTTTATTTCCCTGTCACTGTACAGATTTTCTTGACCCTAGGTAATTCCAGACAGCCAGTTTCACTCATCTTGATTGGTGTGGTATTCTAAAAGAATAAAAAGGGGACAGATTAATATCTGTCCCTACATTTACAGCATATCTAGATGAAAAATGTAAGTAAGCAGAAGTAAAAGGATGTTATGGGTGACAGTAACTTCATTTGTGTATTTGGCATCCAAATGAACCAAAATATTAACTGTAAATATCTCATGGACATAGACACAGGTACAGTGACAATGAAATGGTATGACCCTCAAGGTATGTAGTCAAGAAATTGTAAACAACCTTCAGTATGTTATGTTAGACCAATAGGATTCTTGATTCTTTAATAGTACATTTGTGAGGAAATTCATTCTGTATAACTCTCACAGCCTAGGGTCTATATGATATTTTATAACTGCGTGGGTTTAATTACGTATTTCATTAAACTGCCTCTTTTAAAATGTATTTTACAACCAATACATGCCATTGTTAGCTGATTTCATATTAATTCAGATGTTTTAGATTTTTCTACTTTTACCTGAAAACAAATCACTGGTTTGCTTTTGAGTAATTCAAACATGACCGGATCCTTTTATTCTGAATCTCTCAAAAACAAGATTCCATCATTATATTATATCCCTGCCAGTCAGGGTAGACCTCAGCACTAGCAATTTTACAAAATGCAAATAGTTTCTCATGAAGCTTCTTGTTTTTACTGAGTACACTGGTGCCATATTGAATGGCATTAGTGACCACTCACATCTTTTCTACCTCCAGATGAATAGCTATCAATATGCCCCTATTACATGATAAATGGTCAAGATCTTTATCCCACGTTGATGTTTTACATCCCAGAACCATCACAAACATACCTTCTAACCTCTTATAACAAGAAATCTGGCAAAGCCATAAATAATAGGTGGACAAAGGCCCCAAAATAGGGACAAGTTTTATATATTGCTCTTACAAATTTAGATAGGTGATAGCATAGCAGGTTTTGCATCAGCATGCATTTTTTGAAGAGTGTGAAGTCTGAAATTCAAATGTCTGTCATTATTTTTTGTCTTTAATCTTTAATGACTTGCCAACGATTTCTCAAAAACCCACAATTCTGTCAAAAAAGGACCAAAAACATGAAAACATCTGGACATTCTGCAAAAATCTGTATAGTTGAGAAGTATGATTACAAAGGGCTAGAATGGGTATTAGCTGAGACCTTGGGGGAAATAGATAAGCCCCCGGATTCAGCAAACCCTGCACGATGTGCAGGACTAGTGCAGGAGCTCCAGCAGGCAATATGTCCACTGTGCGATCCAAGAATAAGCTGTAGGGACGTGCACGAGCGCTCCTGCACTAGTCCTGCACAGACACAGCCCCTGTATGCAAATTACCCCATTTGCAGGAGACATCAATGCAAATGAGGTGAATTTGTGATCCAGGAAGCTGGAAACCGGCCGTGCAGGACTAGTGTAATCTGCAGAAATGTACTACGCCAGTAACGGAGTACATTTCTACAAACTACAAAACGGAGCCATGACAGCTCCAAATAAAGGGTGTATATTATGTAGAAAGCATGCCAATGGCCAAATATAAGGCCATTGGCATGGAAAACAGTTGCAAAATTAAAAAAAAAATCAACTTTTATTTTTTTTTAGCCAATCTCAGCTGTTTAAATATAGGGCAGCGGCGTGCAAACAGGATTGGGCGGAAAATAAGAAAAAACCCCTAAAATAAGCATTCTAACCAAAATCACTATTTTGCCATTATACTCAATGGCAGGCAGAAGACAACATGGCCAGTGAATAGTGGTTGCTAAGGGGGAGGCTCAGTGTAGGACATGTAACTATGCATCAGCAGGCAATCCTATGCGAATGAGGGGAATGATACTGAATCCCAGCTTTCCCCTGCATGCTAGTCAGCAGCCACCAGTGTAAGAGCAGGAATAGCTTGCTGCAAGCCTAGGACATCATAGTGGGGTGTGTCAGGCATACTGTAAGCAGATCGGAGCCCTGTGGCTCAGGTTTACCCTTAGCTTAGCAGAGCTAAGCAAGGGGGTATGTCTGAGGCTGCCTAGCACTCCTTACATTGCCTAAATGGGTGTGCACGGAGCCCACTGGATTTTAAAGGAAAAAAAAAAGTAAGTCAGGAAATAGCAGCTCTGTGCACATTTGACCACTGTGTTTGTGTGGCGCACCCCTGGGCTTAAACAGGAAGGCAATGGGAAGGGAAAACAGCAGTAGGAAGGTAATCTAGGAGAACTAGCATAGCTGGCAGGTGAAATGTATCAGAATCAGCCAATTACACATGCAGCAGACCAGCCCAGCCCAGAACACTACTATAACCTATGCAAACACCTTTCCCTCTGTTTTTTCCCACATACTCTGCACCACTGGTGTATACAAGTGGGGAACTTTTAACAAACAAAAACAACAAAATGATAGGGGCTGCAGCAGCTATCAGACATTAACACGTGGAAGAGGCTAAGGGTGGTGAGGATGAGAATGCTGTCGACCAACCCACAGTGAGGAGATGGAGAAGGGTGTACAGACCCAGGGTAACCTACCAGGACCTACATGAGTGGAGATAGTGGAGCGCTATAGGGTGGACAGGGACCTCCTACAGCAAATTGTTGAGTTGCGCCGGCCATGCCTGACAGACAGAACTAACAGAGGGGAACCCATCCCAGTGGATACCAAGGTATGTGTAGGCCTAGGAATACTAGCCACAGGTACCTCCGAAAGCCCAACTGGGGATATCATGGGGATCTCACAGGCATCAGCATCCAGGGTATTCCCCCAGTTCCTGGATGCCATGTCGGCACATGCCGGTAAGTACGTATATTTCCTCAACACCCATGAGATGTTGGCCAGCAATATGCATGTCTTCCACCAAATAGCAGAAAAACCTGAGGTGGTGGATGCTATAGACTGCATGCACCTATGCATCAAAGCACCACCCAGTGAGCAGGGTAGGGTCTACATCAACAGCAAGGTCTTCCCCTCCATCAACTGTCAGGTTGTGTGCTATGCCCAGGGCATTATAATGAATGTATGTGCTGGCTGCCCTGGAAGCTATCATGATTCCCACATCTGGCATCTGATGCAGCTGTACCAGAGATTTGCCAGTGGGGACATCCCTTACGGTCACTTAGTGGGTGATGCTGGTTACGCACTGGAGTCGTTGCTGATGACACCCATCAGAAATGCACACACACCCGAACAAGAACTCCATAATGAGGCACACACACAGACCAGAATCATAATAGACTGTGTGTTTGGGATGCTCAAGTCACAGTTCCAGTGCCTGGACACACCCGGTGGAGCCTTGCAGTACTCACCAGCTACATGTACCCAAATTGTTATTGTATGTGCCATGCTACACAATATGATCCTGTAAAAACAGCTGCAGCAGGAACAGCATGGGGCAGGGCCACACAGCCCCCCACCAATGCCAAGGCCTGCACAGGCACAGAGTGACTCAGAGGAGGAACAAATTGAGCCTGCCCCAGTAAGCAGATGGATGCATGCCCAGCATGACCTGGCCTTGGCAAAGAGGCAATGCATAGCACATGCACTGACACAGTAGGGACCCAGGGAATGACACCTCTCTCTGACTCACACATACAGTAAAATTGATGCCAAACATGACACTACCTGTGCTCAACCATATATAGGGAGTGTACTATGTGCATCCGACATAGGCAACCCCCAGCACCATCCTCAATACTGGCACACCCACAAGTTAAGTCACTCTTCTTACCAATTGCCGATTGGAGTAGTATGTGTTGTTACTTGTATCTATAGTATGGATGTGAGCATGCAAGGGAATTGGGTGGGTGAATGGAATGCCAGCAGATAGTAGACACCTATTAGCAGAACAGAAACAAAATGACCACAGCTGAGGAATGAAAATAGAACTCCAAATTTAATGACACTAGTTAAAAAGTAAGCACTTTTGCAATCTCACACTGATCGCTTCTTCAGACTCTGTTACAAAACAGGTGAGGTCACCATATTTAAACCTAATTAAGACCAATCACAAGTAACAATAAAAATAGTCTGATTAACTTTTAAAGTAACATACTGAATTATCCATAGGAGAATGCTTTATGAATAAACATTTGATAAAAACAATTAAAATATAATTTAATAATTACATATGATTCCATAAACACATAGGTCTCTACTCCTAAAAATAATAATAAATAAATTCAGTGTTTAAGTGGTCTAGCCTTCAGAAAAGGTTTTAGTGACACTGCACTGTTTAACCCAGGTGGTTTTTCAGCTTGTAATAGTAAAATCCATTTCTGTTCAGCTATCTCCACTCTATTCTTCATGTCACTACCCCTAACATTTTCTTCTAAAAGTTCTAATGCCATAAAACTAAAGGTATGTTGTGTACCTACTTCCTGCACATCTTGCCAGGGCATTGTTTTTTTTTACGTTTGCTATATCCCTTAGGTGTTCTAATATACGTTCCTTAAAACTTCTATCTGTCTTTCCTACATAGAATACATAGCAGTATTTGCAAAAGCAAAATTAAACTAAGTGCTTTGTCCTGCAATCAGGAACTGCATGGCATGTAACCATATATATCCTAATTCTGTCTTTAGACATCCAACACAAGACTTTAACATAAAGGTGAATTTCTATGCTGATTGCAGGAAACAGCACTTAGTTTATTTTTGCTTTTGCTTTTCAGGGAGGTTCACATACCCAAAAACAGTCTCAGCCAGCAAGACAGGTGTAGCCAAACACAAACAAAGGCTGTGCTAAGGCATCTGAATGATGGCTATGGCCTACACAGACAGACTACATCAGGTCAGGAAGTGGGATGTTAGTTCTGAAGGGTAGGAAGTCAGAAACTAATATGTAGGTCAATCAAACCCAAGAACTGTAGTACACTGATATGCCTCTAGTCAGCATGATAGGTTAGAATACCAAATGAAATGGAGTACCTGATATACCAGTACAGTCATAGCAAATATGTACAAGTGTCAGGTGTGCACCCCCCAATCTTATGCCGAAATGTAGAAACAGTCAGGTGCCCCCCCAATCCTGTGATTAAAGTAGAAACAGCTAGGTGTGCCTCTCCCAGTCCTGTGTAGAAATGTAGAAACAGTCAGGTGTGCCCCCCCAATCCTGTGTAGAAATGTAGAAACAGTCAAGTGCGCCCCCCCCAATCCTGTGATTAAAGTAGAAACATTCAGGTGTGCCCCCCCAATCCTGTGTAGAAATGTAAAAACAGTCAGGTGTGCCCCCTCATCCTGTGTAGAAATGCATAAACAGTCAGGTGTGCCCCCCCCAATCCTGTGTAGAAATGTAGAAACAGTCAGGTGTGCCCCCCCAATCCTGTGTAGAAATGTAGAAACAGTCAGGTGAGACCCCCAATCCTATATACAAGCAGTATACAGGGGAAAGTATCCCAGACATACGGTATATAATGTGTAACTGTGAAATGGACACACCCTTGGAATTCTACATACAGGTATGCATCACATTATTTGGGCCTGTAGTAGGGAATGCCGGTGTTGTCTGCCCGAACACATGCAGATCACAAAGGTGATAGGACTGATGTATTGGGAAACAGCTGATACACCTGCACATGCCAGCATAACTGGAATGTCCCATGCATATCTATGAGTCAGATGCAAGTAGTGTCCATAGCACACATGCACCCAGCCCACGCAAACCAAGCCACAGGTACCTTGCTGGTCATATCTCTGCGGTTGGGAATGGGTACAATATGACCTCGACCTGTATATGGCAATAGCAAAAGAATGCAGCATGCAGTGCAGGTGTCCCATGCAGGTGTGTTGCTAGCTGTAGGTAGCACCCTGCCAGCATCCACACCACCTGATCAATACTGATAGAATGTTTTGGCATGAACACCTAGCACACCTACCCTGTCATTCCAGGGGAATATACTGTATGGCAGTCTGGGACTGTAGGACTGACAGAATGCAACGGCCTGCCACAGCTGGCCCACATCATCACCAAATGGCTAACAGGCGTCTGCCAAAGGCCTGTGTATCATACGTACTGCCAATGCATGTTATGTCATGGCCACCCGAATAACAACATAACACACTCCACATAAGCCATATGCAAGGCCATGTGGACAAACCATAGTAACATGTCCACCATAACCCACTGCATGAACAGTGGACCAATACCAAAACACAGCTGTAATGAGGTGATAACCTTAGGGAACGTATCAGAGAATGTATGCATAATGTATGGTAGAGGATAGAATAATAGAGGGGGGGTGGGAGCATGGGCAACATGGAATCTGCAGGGTTCGGCACTAAGCTGTGTTCACACACTATCCCCTGGCTGCAAACACATAAATGGGTGGCAACAAACCTGCCCATACACCACAGTAGAGGTTATGTCCTGACTTATAACCCCTGCCTCTGGGTAACCTGTGTGAATCTGTACAGCTGTGAGGTAGTGCCACAGCAAGATAAGGCCGTACTGTCATATTGATGGATGTACAAGTATGGGATCCTCTGCCAGCACTGTACCAAGGTGCTGAATCGGATACATAGACCCAGCAGCAAGTGTCTGCAGCTCCCCCTCCAGAATGGCATAACCTTCCATGAATATGTAGGTGTTTGCCCACAATAGCAGACACAGCTGCATTCACCCTTGTTCCCCAGGACAACAATGTGAGCAAGAATGCCCACCTGACAGAACTTGAGGACATAAAACATCACAGTGTATAACAATGCACATGTCTGAATATCTCTGCTAACACCAGTACCATGTAGCAGAAGCAGCACAGACACAATCACCTATAGTACACACTATCCCTTGCACAGTTTGACCCCATATTGCCAAATGATCTATGGATACCCTGCAGAAACAGTTTGCTACCTATAGGTGTACAACAAAAAGTCTGCACTGGAGTACAAACTATCTGGAATGAATCCATACATTCAATAGAGAAGGGCATATTTGGCATGCTCACACACTTAAACAAATTAAGTCCATGTCTGCAAACAACAGTGGTCCATACATATCTGACAGTTGCAGATGTTAATGCATACACTCCTCAGTATGCACCAGTCATGCTTTGCACACACATTGGATAGGAATACAGACATATATCTAAGGACAACACACTATAATATGCCAAAAATAGACATACATAGATGTGTGGAAGAGAGTGACTATGAAAAAGAGCCAACCAGCATGAGGCCTGTCCCTCCCAGCACACAGCCAAATGGCTACAACAACATGATGTGTAAATGTCACTCACTGTAGAAATTAGCCACTGGTATCCATCAGCATTAGAGACTATGTAGTGCAAGTGCTAGCTGTGCAACATGACTGTACAAGGCAGTACTCATCTAGAAGCTGTATACATGTACCTGCGGAATATAACCCTGCGTGTGTCTGTATGTGGTGTGTCAACCTCTAGATGAATAGGTTATGGCCCATGCACATACACTACCCTCCCCATAACCCTACTATGACAAGCCTGCTGTTGTCATCCACTTTGATATACACCTTTGGGAATGGAGTAGCCCAGTAATCTCTGTGGTGCATCCTAAAACTGCGTAATGCTGTACTGTGATAAATTAGTTAGGTAGGAGTTTAATCCCAGACATGGCAACTGTGTGTGTCTCTGTCTGTGTAGGGAGCAATGTGTTTTAGGCTAGTCACACCCACTACAATTCAAATGCCCTACTTTGGCAAGGCTGCTGATTTCATTCACTTCTTTTCCACCTTTAGGCAAGGTCTAGCCCATTTATCTTCATGGTATGTCCTATAACTGCGTAATGCTGAAGTGTGATAAACTAGTTAGGTAGGAGTTCTAATCCCAGACATGGCAACTGTGTGTGTGCATGTGTCTCTATCTGTGTAGGGAGAAATGCTTTTTAGGCTAGTCACACTCATTACAATTCAAATGCCCTACTTTGGCAAGGCTGCTGATGTCATTGACTGTGATATACACCTTTGTTAAAGGTGTAGAACAGTAGTCTCTATGGTGTGTCCTATAACTGTGCAATTTTGTAGTGTAATAAACTAGTTAGGTAGGAGTTCTAATCCCAGACATGGCAAATGTGTGTGTGTGTGTGTGTGTGTGTGTGTGTGTGTGTGTGTGTGTGTGTGTGTGTGTGTGTGTGTGTGTGTGTGTGTGTGTGTGTGTGTGTGTGTGTGTGTGTGTGTGTGTGTGTGTGTGTGTCTCTGTCTGGGTTGGGAGCAATGCTTTTTAGGCTAATCACACTCACTACAATTCAAATGCCCTACTTTGGCAAGGCTGGCCACACTCAATACAATTCAAATGCCCTACTTTGGCAAAGCTGCTGATGTCATTCACTGTGATATACACCTTTGGGAAAGGTGTAGCCCAGTAATCTCCATGGTGCATCCTATAACTGTATAATGTTGTAGTGTGATAAACTAGTTAGGTAGGAGTTCTAATCCCAGACATGGCAACTGTGTGTGTGTGTGTGTGTGTGTGTGTGTGTGTGTGTGTGTGTGTGTGTGTGTGTGTGTGTGTGTGTGTGTGTGTTTGTATGTGATGAGCAATGCTTTTTAGGCTAGTCACACACAATAAAATTCAAATGCCTCACTTTGGCAACTGTGAAATACATCTTTGGGAAAGGTGTAGCCCAGTAATCTTTGTGGTGCATCCTATAAAAGCGTAATGCCGTAGTGTGATATAGTACTTTTGTAGGGGTGCTAGTCCCACACATGGCAAGTGTGGATGTTTGTGTGTGTGTTTGTTTGTGTAGTGAGCAATGCATTTTAGGCTAGTCACACTCACTACAGATCAAATGCCCTTCTTTGGCATGGCTTCTGATGTCATTAACTGTAAAATACACCTTTGGGAAAGATGTAGCTCAGTAATCTCCATGGTGTGTGCTATAACTGCGTAATGCTGTAATGTAATATAGTACTTTGGTAGGAGTTCTATTCCTGTACAGGGCAAGTGTGGATGTGTGTGCATGTGCGTTTCTATGTCTGTGTAGGGAGCAATACTTTTTAGGCTAGTCACACTCACTACAGTTCAAATGCCCTACTTTGACAAGCCTGCTGATGTAATTCACTGTGAAATACCTTTGGGGAAGGAGTACTCCAGTAATCTCCATGGCATATCCTATAACTGTATAATGCTGTAGTGTAGTAAACTAGTTTGGTAGGAGTTCTAATCCCAGACATGACAATTGTTTGTGTGTGTGTGTTTGTATGTGGAGGGAGCAATGTTTTTTAGGCTAGTCACACATACTACAATTCAAATGTCCCACTTTGGCAAGGCTGCTGATGTCATTCACTGTGAAATACATCTTTGGGAAAAGTGTAGCCCAGTAATCTCTGTGGTGCATCCTTTAACAGCGTAATGCCGTAGTGTGATATAGTACTTTTTTAGGGGTTCTAGTCCCACACATGGCAAGTGTGGATGTTTGTGTGTGTGTTTATTTGCTTGTGTAGGGAACAATGCAGTTTAGACTAGTCACATTCACTACAGATCAAATGCACTACTTTGGCATGGCTTTTGATGTCATTCACTTTGAAATACACTTTTTGGAAAGATGTAGCTCAGTAATCTCCATGACATGTGCTATAACCGCATAATACCATAGTGTGATATAGTACTTTGGTAGAAGTTCTATTCCTGTACATGGCAAGTGTGGATGTTTGTGTGTGTGTCTCTATGTCTGTGTAGGGAGCAATGCTTTTTAGGCTAGTCACACTCTCTACAGTTCATGTGGAACAGCTGTGGTAACATTCCCATAGCCAACTGCATGGAAACACACTCCAATATCTAGGAACATCATGTTGGTGTTGGGCCTTTTCATTCACTGTGAGCAGGACCTAGATCTGTTGTTTGGCAAACAGCATCATGGATGGATTGGGGATTTACCTCTAACAACATACACTGTGGAAACAGTCCAACACACAGGACGGGGATGTGCCTGACATGACTACAGAATGTAAGTGTTGCTATTATTAGGGTGTGTATGGATATGGCTGGTCTACATGTTTTAATACCTATCATGACACTGCTATGTCTCTGAGAAAGCCCCCATCCAGAGGTTCATCTGCAGACTGGACAGTGTGTGGTGCCTTTTGTTTCTTGTGTTACAGAGCACCTATCTGTGAACTGCAGAAACATAGTGTGAGGACTGCAGTCAGTACATGGTGACAGACATGAGAGTTATTGACTTCATATCCCTCATAGGACATATGTCACAAAAAACCTTGTTACAACAGTAAATGTATGAGATTATCACAGCAACATGTCAATATTGGCCCTGTGTTTGTGCCTTCTGCCACAACTCTGTCAACCTTTGTACATATGTCATACAGTAAGAGGTCCATATGTTCTGTACACCATAATTTATTGACATCATATCTGATAACAAGCCAGTGAGATATCAGACTGCTACACATGTTATGTATAGTAGGGGTTATATTTGAGGACATAACCTGGGCATTCTGTGGTTGTGTGTACAGTACTGAGGTTTGTGTACATATGTTGATTGTCGACAGTGTTGTGTCTTTCGGCTTATCCCAGTTAGGGGTCACCACAGTGGAACTCCGGTCTGCTAATGTTTGGTAGTGGATTTTTACATGCCGAGTTACCAGCCCTCATGCACAACCTTCAAAGAAGGCAAACCCATTCACGCATGACTCCACACAGGAGATGCTCTAGCTGAGAATAGAACACGACAATGTCTTGCTGTTAGGTGGCAATGCTACCGCAGCACCACTACCGTGGGTTAAATATGTGCCTTGGCCTATGTACAGACTGTGGTAGATGTCATCGTTCTTGGTCCTGATCTATCTGATGTTACATGCTGCTCCACTGTATGTTACCCTATCAGCTTACATGTTTGTAGGGCCAAACACACACGTCCCATACCACAGACAGGCATCGGACCACACTGTGTAGTGGCCCAGTACATGTAGGGTTAATGTGTGAGTGGCACATATGAAGATGATGTTGATCAGATAGTCCATATACTGTAATATTACACTAGCTACCATATGTGGCTGTGGCTGTGTTCACACTAGTTGTGGTTATGCACTTTCACACAGGTGTCTTTTACTGTGTGCTGTGACATGCCTGTAGAGCTTGCTGTATATGCAGGTACATGTGTATTCCCCCATAAGAAATGTAGGCCAGTGTTGTGGCAGTCTGCCTGTAGCCTGCACAGTGCTTTGTTACATGTCTAGCAGCTTAGTGTACTTACCCAGTGTGATGTTATGTCCAGATACTTGCCAGAAGTACTGCTGCCAGGCCACCATAACAGTCATGTATGTCAGACAAAGCAGTGGGATGCTGTGCAGATGTATGTCACTAACTAATGGGTAGTATGTGGCCATGGCACCGCTGTACCAGTGGTTAGTATATGTCAGGACAGACAGGGGTGTGTGAATGCATAACTTATGGGGGTAAATGTATACCAGTGTTTACGTGATATATACATCTACATGGCTAACATCCACATTGTCAGGATTGGTCCACATGTCTTGCACTAAGGGGTTCTGTGTATACCTCTGGACTGACCAGAGTGTGTCAGACTGTCCACATTTATTGGCCATATCTCTGTTGTAGTCCACAGGATCATTACTGTGCTAGCAGTGGTACTGTACTATGATGTCCTTAGGATGTCTGTCAGTGGCTAATGACACACATGTTAAAACCAGATGTGACCTCCCACACATGTCTGTGAAGACAACCCCATCACTGTAGCAATAGTCTACAAATATACCTGCAATACATACCTGACAACCTCCTTGCACTAAGATGTTGGGATGTTTGGGGCTGAGGTGGGGCTCCACTCCATGTTCAGGACATATGGTGAACATATATGTATATATACTTATCCATATATCTGTATAGATATGTACACATATACATACTGACATACATAGATGGCTATGTATATGTACACACACACACACACACACACACACACACACATATATATATATATATATATATATATATATATATATATATATATATATAAATACTCAGATATATACATATACACAGCAATATATGTCGACACATATACAAATAGAGATAAGCACATATATTTATGGATATTTACATATATATTGACAGTAATAGGTATATCAGAATAGATATGTATGCACATATAGTTATAGATATCTACATGTATATCTATATAAATAGCCATATCTGTACACATAGGATATGCATACATATATAGCTCTATATACATATATCTACACACACACACACACACACACACACATATATATATATATATATATATATATATATATATATATATAAATGTACACATGGCCATTTATATGTTGCACTATACAGATGTGTATACAGACATATGTATGAATATACATGTGTATGTACATGTAGACATATATCAACCTATTATATGTATATACCCATATTCCTGTAATGTGTAAACCTCATGGTTGTGTATACTCTCCCAGATGTATCTCACTGTATGCATCTGCTATGTGTACATTATGATAAAACAACATATGTCATGCAACAGTCATATTAAGAACAAGTACAACACAATTGTGGAAATAAAGGCAATTGTGCAATACTAATCAATATGTGTATTGACAGATATATTGGAAAAAACAGCAGCTGTCTTCACAGTGGTCATGGCATAGTGGTTAAGTGACTTTAGTGTACAGGGTCCTGGGTTCAAGGACTGTTCATTTTCTTGCTGGGCAGAACAAGGGCTGTTGTATACAAAGCGGATAAGGCAGTTTTGAGCAGCTTTAAGTGTGATTGCGTGGGTTTGTTTGAAGCTAGGCAGTGCTAAGCTATGGGTAAACATATGGGTGCTTACACAGTGTAAGCTTCACTTACCAGTGCAAATCAGCTTAGCTGTTATATTGCAGCAATGTTAACTAGTTCACACCACCCATTCTGATAACATAACAGGGTAATAACATCCGTAATAAGTGTATGTATTACCATGTACAATACATGCGCCTATGTGCTGTCATTACAGTAGCAAGGGGTGTGAGTGTCATGTGTAGGACACAGATGTATATGAGGCCTGTACAGCACTATCTGTGTGACTGTTACATACAGGGGTAGTAGCCGAGGGTATGTGCTGTGACACTGGCATGTAGTGTATCATGACAGTACTACCATTGACAGTGCTTACCCAGGCAAGAGTAGAGTGCTTTATGTAGTACTGACAACAGGCACACCTGCAGGCATAGCTGGACTCGGAGGCCTCCCTGTTGTATCCCTGATGTGTGAGCTGTGTCACAGTATATAACCGTTACTGGGTAATGATCCGACATGTGGAATGTAACTGTAGACTACCGTCTGTACAGCACATGATGGCGAGGGCTCCTGACATTTAGGTATGGGATACATATTGTTGTCAAATGTCTATCCATCAACACATTCATCCTATTGCATAGCTACTTGCCAAGCTGATGACCGTCAGTCCCTGTACAGATGTGCAGATGGCAGGTATCCAGCTGGGATATGTACAGGCATCCTAAGCTTGATTGACTCTGACATGTCTGCCCAGCTGTGTAAGAACTGGCACATATTGGAGATAACACCCTGTATGCACCACATGCCATGGGTACTCCACTACACTACTACAGTCAACAGAACATGCTTGGGTACAGGTCTCCATCACAGACACTAACCATGTGTTGTAATGCATGTTGCATGCATGTCAACTTGATCACCTCAGTGGCCATGTGCAGGAGGCACCTGGAGGAATGGCTGATGCATGTCACTTTCACCCTGAGGGTCACCAGAGTAGTTTCTGTCAATAGATTACCTGCTGCCACATGGCCGTTGGCAGAATACCACTGTACACACAACCCCTACACAACCCATCTCTCCTTGGACAATAGCTAGGTACACAGCTATCACCACCTGCAGTGATGCACCCCAGTACTGACACATGTGTACATGTGCATGACTGAGTATAGCAGTGTCTGTGTGTCAGTACATCTGTACGTGGGAATTCCATGAGGACCTTCACAACCACTGCAACACCCATTGCCATAGCCAGTCGTGGCTGCTGCTGTATGGGAAATTACATGTACCCTGTTAAGCCCCTCTCCATACTGGCTACATGAGCCTTGCAGTACTAGCACAACAGTGTTGTACAAATGGATTGATAGGTATGGGATACCCATTGTGTTCTGGCAAGTATATGTATTTGTGCATGTCCGTTTATCTGTAAGGTGCAGCATTCCAAGGCCACATACTCCTATTACAATACTCATTGCCACACAGTAGTACAGATAGTGTTGTTGCTGCCCATAGGTGAGACATGACAATGCAATACCCTACTATGCATGTGGCATGTGCATTAGATGCATATCCCTGTAGTATCACTGTTAGGATCTACAATGGGTTGTATCACAGTTGTGGCCGATGTGTGATAGTGGGTATGTCAGAGTGTCATCATGGGTTTCAGGAAGTACAATATCCACTGGGGTATGTGGGTGCTGTGTACACTGTCATTACACCAAGGTACACCCAGTATATGTCCCATGTACAACGTTATGGTTACCACTGTCACCATCAACCATACAGGTAACTGATACCACAGCCCAAGCCAGTTATGCATGTACTGTGTGCAGCCTACCTGTAACACATTGGACACAGGGTCAAGTTAGTTAGCAGCAATAGGCCCAGTTATCTCGGATGTGTGTCTGCCTGTTATGTGTCTGTTAATGTGCATGTGAAGGTATGTCACACTATGTATTGTCCATATGCACCCATTACATCCCCCATTAGCATACTGTACATTTCTGGGGTTGTTCTGCATGTAACATGCAACCTGGAACACACCTCACCCTAAACGCTTTTTGGTGTGTGCAATGGAAGCCACACACTTCAGTATCACTACATACCTAGGTAGGGGTCTAGTCCCAGTGCATGCATGTGGATGGGTCTACATCAGGTTGCAGATTATGCACGTCCCAGTGGGCCACCTGTCCATGTGGCACAGCCAATAACTGTTATACAAACCTGTGACATGTGTTCAACTGTACTCCAGATATGTCACAACCATGGTGTCACCACAGTGCCAAACCCCATTGTGGAATATGACTGCAGACCATCCTCATGTTGACACATGTACTCCTACAACACAAATGGATAACATTATAGTGACCACAATCAGCAGCTATAATACATCACTGCTGGATGGCTACACTACCTGACATATATGCATTACACTTTACTCATTACAGCATGTTACACTGCAGTAATGTAGTACACTGTAGTACAGTCACTGTGTGCATCAGAACCATATTAGCCTGCCCCTGCATCAATGGTATGGATGACAGGGATGTGGCACAGGTATCATCTGCACAGGGTGTGTTGTTGGTTTGCCAGATGCCAAGGGTGGGCCATACAGTTGCCACCATGCGTGTGGGTGAGGTGTGTTCTGAGGTGAACTGGGCATGGTGATGTGGAGTGGGTGGGTATGGGGTTGCCCTAGGTGTGTTTGTATAGTGTGTAGGTATGCATGCACACAGTTCTGCCATGTGGCTTCCCTACACAGGTGTTTATGGACAGCTACAGACCATACCTGGTAGGGTGTGCAGTTCACTGCCTCCAGCCATGGACACGTGGACTGTGCCTGCCATCGGTTCCATGGGCACATCCAGGTACAGGCCTCATTGTGCTACTCTCACCTGATGATGACAAATGCCCACTGGAACCATGTCCCTCCTGGGACTGGCCAGGACCACGTGCTCGTGGCCTGCTGTGGTGTGGTGTGGACAGTGCCCCCCGCAGGGCCGGTGCTGGTACTGCCACTATGGGAGCCGCTTGGTGTCCTAGCACATCCACATTGACTGCCAGCTGTTGGCATTCCTGGCCTACGTCCATGTGGCCATCGCCACACTCCCACCACATGTTCAAGCAAGGACAGACCACAGTCGATGAGGGCCACCATCTCACCAGACAGTCTATCCATGAACTCAGTTAATGCACGGATGGCACCAGCCAGTTCACGGGTGTTGTCACTTGCAGATGTGAGAGCAGCCCTCTGCAGCCTCAGGCCCTGTCTGGTGTAACATTCTATACCTGCCTGCATGGTCATGACAGCCTGAAACATGGGCCTGCTGATACCAACTGTGTCGCATCTGCCAGGGCATGATGACCAGTGGCCCTACCATGAGCACCCTGGAACATCTGCCTATGTGGAACCCTGCTGGACATCCGGCTATGCCTGCTGCAACCAGACACTGTAGGCATGGTAACCACACGTTCCTGTGCACTGCCACCAAATGCCAGCTGTCCCTCCACTATGGCCACTGGTGATGGGGTACGTATAGGCACTGAAACTGTGTGTGGGGTTGGGGTGGCTAAAAGGGGGATGCAAATGTTGGTGCTGTTTCAGCCCCTGACAACCCCATCTGTGCCTCAACAGTACTATCATCATCTTCGGTGTCTGTATGGACACCAACATCAGATTGCATGCAGGAGGGATGCTGACCCACCTCGCCACCTGTGGGGGAAAACAATAAATGCAATTTAAAACCTGTACAGCATTGCATAACGGTATACACACACAATCACACACACACACACACACACACACACACACTCACCACCATAATACCTACCTGTCCATGACTTTACAGACAGTCCCACGTATATTTCCATGTGTTACCCATCCTGCGTCACACTTGATAACATACACACTTTGCTACAACTCATTAACATATCAGTCCTCTAAATGCCTATACAAGTGATCACAACACAAGACCTGTTACTACATTACCTACCTGACCTGTGTGTAGTGATTTTAGATGGCCTTGCTGCTGTCATTCAGTGTTCACCCTGTGTATGTCCGGATATCATGAGCATGGCCCCTATATGTGTGGGCTACTATGTTCACTCCATAACATCATGCACTGGAGTGTCATATGTATGTATTGCTCAGTACATGCCAGATATGCTGTTCAATCAGCCTATCATGTGACAACTGTAATGTATGGAGACACTCCCTGGTGTTGACTAGTACTTCTCCAATGCATCTGTAGTGCTGCATGCGTGGGTTGTCAGTCACCTCTCTGCTGAATGTGATATTAAGGCTGTACCTGGTGTCTACCTTCCCTCTCAATGCCTGTTCCATGCTACAGACCTTATTATACTATCAGCTGTCCTGTGATTACATACATGACAAGTATTCCTGGTGTGTAATGTGGCATTCCATGTCCATGTACTGCACAATCCCAAAGGGAGGTACTGCTGTATGAACAACTCCACAATCACACATGTACATACATGGCCACCCACACAAACACACACATATGCACATATGCATCCTACATGCATCAACCTCCCTCCACTTCACCAGAGTGACCCTACAGGCAAACTAACTACCCACCAGGACACACACATACAGGTGAGGTTGCACAATGATAGTACACACAGCCCTCCTATTATCCATCTGTCAACATGCATAACATATGGTACACAACAGCTTGCAGTGCAGCTATAGTCAATCCATGCTAGCAACAGTATACATGTGTGTGAAGCATGTGCTGTGTCACTAAGTGATGCCCCTTCCCCTGGATACCACTGCACCCATGTATGCAGTATTGCTGTGCACCTGTTCTGTACCCTGCCATGTACTGTGTACCACATCTCACAGGTGTACAACCCATTGCTGAATGCTTAGTACTGTGTCAGTTATGTCAGCTTTAATGCTCACAGCCCTTATGTTTTTCAGCAACACATACCTGGGATGATATGTGGAGAGATGTCATTTGTGAATGCCTGATGTCTGATTTACAGCTCTCAACATCAGCGGACCATGTATGACCAATCCAATACTATTACACTGACAACCATCAAAGCATACCATGACTATGGGGGGTGTACACACCCTTATTGATATGACGCACCCATCCTTGATCTGCCATGGGACCACATCACTGCATATCTTAACAGTACATGAGCCTGATATGTGACATATGTCCTGTACTTGCACATGCAGTGTCTAAGGAATGTGTTATGTGTGCAGATGCTGACTGCGATGCATACACTCCGTGTGGGCATATGTGTGCACACCCTTATTAAGAGGGTTTGTTGCACCTATTGTTATGTGTACTACAGCAGTCACTACTTCTGGCAGGGCTATACTAGTGTGGGCCATCTGCATTTGCCAGTGTATGTTCAGTCTGCCCTACACATGTCCCCCTATTCTGCATGATTGCAAGGTCTACTCATGTGCACATCCCTTGGTGTTCACACACTGACGTCACTATTGCTGTGAGGGTAGGGTTATGTCTGCCACAGTTCCTGAACCTGAATATGTGCAGATACAGCCATTTTTAGCATCCTTAGTATCCCTGTTGCAGTGCACTGGTGTGTCATGCTGACATCCCCCACATTCAGCCTTTTTGCAGATGCTTGACAAGTAAGGCCTACACATGTGTGTTACTTTGCAGTGTCCCATACACTGAACACCACATGTTACAGCCTAGTCCTAGCTGATAATGTGGACCACAGTAATACCTTATGCCATAGTGTAACTCTGCAACAGTTGCCGGTGTCCTACAGGTATATACACTTGTGTTGAACTGCATATGGGTGTTGTTCCAAACATGTCCCTACTGTAGGCCATGTCTCCCATCATTATGTTACTCCTTGTGGACACATTCCACAATGACAGGATGTTAGTTTTCTTGCAGGTGTTTGACATACCCTTCCAATACCCCATCATAACCACCACTGTGATGCCATACATTTAACAGCAACAATACGTGCTCATATACAGCATGCATTCTGGGTAGGTATGTTAGATGTGTGTATGGAATATACCATAGCCATTACATGCCCGGTGTATTGGCAAGCATCTATATAAACCATACTCACCAGCTACAGGCTGTTACCTTGGTGGTATACCAGAGGGACCTACATAAGAAGGTGAGAGAGATGCAAAGTCAGTGGCCACACCTGTGGCATTGCTACAGGGTGGGTGCAGCATTACAATACATAAACAGTACATGGCCACAATACTACCACATATGCACATCTGTTTATCACTACTATGCAGCAACAAACTATATCTATGACATGTCAGATATGCATGATCTATCTGTACAGATGTGGATGCATACACAAGAGTGGTCTACTGATGTGCCCTGTGGCCTTACCTGTATGCTCCTTGGCCTGTATGCAGGTAGCACCCACCTCCACAAAGGTGTCCCTGGTTGGTGGCTATGTGGACGGGCAGGTGCCACAAGGCTGGCTAGGAGCTCCTCCACACATGTCGGGGGGTGGACGGCATGGTGCCCCACATGGTGTGGTGATCCCCCCAGACTGCAGCATCACATGGATGGGCATTGTGAAGCAGGTCAGAACAATGATGCCAGACCTGCTCATAACTGCGAATGTGCAGTCTGACATCACTGACCCTGTGGACTAGGTCATTCCACAGGGCGGTGTGCTCCTGATGATCATGGGTGGCCCGGCCAAACAAGACAGAGTAGTGCTGTATGATGTGGTTTTCCAGAATGTCATTTTCAGCTGCTGAGTATGCCGGAAGCCTTCCATGGGACATCTTGGCTGAAAGACATAAAGATGGACACAGGTGTGAGCAAGTCATGCAGTAAGGTCACCACAGTTCTTAATACACATCACTGTCACCCCCCACCATATCAGTGACAGTAAACTGCACACACAACTCAATAGGTATGCTACAGCATACCTACCAGTGGGGCAGATATTGTATTGTACCACACTTTGTGCAATGTGTTTGTAGCCATGTTCCCTGTGTGGACACTATCATTGCTGGCCTGTTAGAGGCTATTCACCTGCATGCCATTGTCAGGGCCACTATGGTTCCATATATGCCTGTGGTATGCTTGCTATGTGGTTGCTGCATATCTGACATTCTGTGTTATTGGGTAATCTATGCATGCTGTTAGACATGTTCTGGAATTGTGTAGACTATTACTACCAACATATGTTCTATAACAGTGACACAATAGAATGTATATGTACTGTTGGCCAGCAGAACCACCTCTCCAAACACATCTGCTCATGTTATCAGGCCACATCACATGTGTGACCCACCCTGGGGCCTCCTCATGTACTGGTCCAGCAATACCTTCAGGTGGAACCAACTTAGGGGATATTGCCCCCCCCAGGGAAACACACAGACATGTTCTTGTCCCCGAGGTCAGGTCAAGGGTCTGTTCCATAACGCGCTCCACAGACACATGTGGGATATGCTACATCACCCTACAGCACCCAGTACACATTCACAGGGCCCACATGCTCCTCCTGCTCAGCCTACAGGCTAGGCACCTGTGGAACATGGACTGCTGTTGTGAATAGCAGTGGGTGGGAGGCTTGTTCCCATTGTGTCCATATTGGGGCCCATGGGGCATCCACATCACAGACCACACACACCATCCAGGATGTTTACCCACCACATGTATCACATATCACCCCTGTAGGCTGTCCTCTATATCTACCAACCTTGACCCCCCTCCACAACTATACCTGCCATACTTTCCCATATCCCCATTCCATACTTGACAGACAAGGGCAATGTGGTCCCAACAAGGGGTTCACATGTGACATACCCATCCATATTGCACACATTGACAGCTGTAGATATCTGTGTGTATTGCAATGTGTGCTGTTTCCTCGAACATAGCATGCAGCACTGTGGTGATAATATAGGGGACATGTATTTACATACATATATGTTTGTGTGTGTGTTTGTATATTTGTAGACACGTGCATATAGGTATATATATATATATATATATATATATATATATATATATATATGAGTAGAGATATATATGTTGTATGTATGTGTTTATATACATGTTTATACATGGGTATCTGTATATTTGTGGACATACATGTAGATATATGTATGTGTGTATATATATATATATATATATATATATATATATATATATATATATATATATGCACACACTCACACACACACACACACACACACACACACACACACACACACACACACACACACACACACACACACACACACATATATATGGTTACCTATCAAAACATTGAATGGTCATAACATCTAAACTCAAAACATCAAGACCATAACATCTAAACTTCAAAACATATAAAAGTCATATCATCGAATCTCAGAACATTGAAAACTACAAAGCAGTTATAAATAACATCCAACAAACTGTTTACTATGTTTCCGCAGGGGAGCAAGCCCCCTGCACCCCCCCATGTGGGGGTTTCTGCCCAACACACACCCATAAATTAAATATACTAATTCCAAGATCGAACTACAGTGGGGTTAATAAATTATCTTTTTCTTTCCCCCACTGTTGTGCGATCTTGGAGTTGGTATATTTAATTTACGGGGGGGGGCAGAGCCTTTCACCCACTGTAGTGCAATCTTGGAGTCGGTATATTTAATTTATGGGGTGTAGGGGCAGAGCCCCCCACTTGGGGGTGCAGGGGGCTTGACTCCCTCCAGAAACATAGTAAACACTGTGTGGGATGTTATTTATAGTTGCTTTGTAGTTTTCAATGTTATGACTTTTAGATGTTTTGAAGTTTAGATGTTATGGTCTTGATTTTTTGAGTTTAGATGTTATGAGGAGTAGATGTTTTGACAGGTAACTATATATATATATATATATATATATATATATATACACATATGCATACCTATATATGGGGTACATTCAGACATCAGGTCCACAATCTCACAACACCTGCCTGCACAGCTGCACTGTTCTGCCTTGCTACAACACAGACAGGTGCCTCATATGGACACAGCCTGACATTAGAGGGGGTATATGTAGGGCCAGATTGCAGGTAACCCTATTACACACCTATGGCATTCCTGCATGCCACAATACAGGTTAACCTGAGAATCCTGCAACAGGTGGGCTGTGGAACCTATGTGTCCATCATTATGGCATTACTTCCACCACCAGCTATTTTCCACAGTAATATACATACTTCCCATTACACAACACACACTATGATGGCTTACATCTTATCAGCCAGTGCTGCTCTGCATGGTTGATGGGTATGGCCCACTACTGATAGGGCCAGACTCTATTGTCCTTAGCAGTTATTCAGCTGAACATCATTACAATGCCTGAAGACATATATAAATCATTCCACATTATCTATCCCATTATTATGGACCAAGTACTATTGTCAATTACATGCATATATACTTCACATACCTGTTCTAGGAATGGTTCTTCTGGATGGTTTGATCTCTCTCTCTCTCTCTTCTCTCCTCTCTCTCTCTCTCTCCAGTAAATGGATTGAGCTGCTTTGAATAGATTGCAGCATGGAGTTTGTAGGTGATGCACATGATCAGGTGATGGCCTCTTCACCAGTCAGTGTCCTCCACTTGCTACCTGCATGCAGCATGCTGTATAGTACTTCCAATTACCACTGTCATGGCAACCAACCACTATAAATCCCTACATCATGTGGGCATGGTCTCTTTACCTTTCCTGTATGGTGGACATCCTTCCTGTGTGTGGGCAGCAGTGTTACAGACAGCAGGTAGCAATACCTCTTACAGGAGAACTTGCACACTCAGACCAGCTACATATTTATCGGAGGTTCCAGAACTACAGACAGAGTGTGAGCAGTGTTGTTGTATACATTGTATAGCACCGGCATTAGAGGGTTTCTGTGTACATACAAGTTTAACTTGGAATGCAGTCTGTCTGCATAGCTCTCAACTGTGGGCCTCTCCACTTGATGGCCAGAGGTGTGCCTATTATGTTTTGTCTGTCCACCACACAGGTGTTGTGTCAGATATATCACTGCCAGTGTGTGTGTTGAATGCTATCAGTACATGGCTACTTCCATTTCTGTTTCTAACTTCATATTCCTGACTAAGGATATGTTGCAGACTATCCTGTAACACCAGTGACTTGCTTAGTGTATTACAACAGTGTTTCACATATGGGCCTGTGTTCCATCCTCTGACCTCCACCTACATACCAGGCTTTGTACATATGACATGCTGTCAGGGGTTGTTATGAAGTGGGCTGTGAGTATGTCATGCTGCCATTCCTGCCATTAGTCCACTGCTGTTGTGCCCCACACATATTGTGGGGTTGGGTCCATATATGTGTGGGCTTCACCTGCACAATACATGTGTGCCCTTATGCACTCCAGAAGACAGTTTATGTAACAATGGTATATCTCTCTCTATTATTCAGGCTATGGGGGGGATGCACCATAACTAAACTAGGCTGTTACAACATGTGGAGGTATCAGGAGTAAGCTGCCTTAAGGTATCTGGATGTACTTTACCATACAATTCACCTTAGGTAAATGCAGGCCTACTACTTCCTGCCATACAGACTGTTCTGTTTGTCAGTGTGATTCAGATAGTGTCAGTTATGCCTTGTTATGTAACAGATACATCCCATTGTGTCAGCTGAGGTCTTTACCCCCTAGGGATTGTACACAGAGTGTGAATAGAGGCTGCGGGACTATACATCTGCATTACTTACTGTTGATTGATTGGTATCCTGTGGCCCAGTCTGTTTTTACTATTGTACTACTTGAAGGCCTCGGCTTGGACAGCAACATATGTAAACCTTTCCAGACTACGGTATTAATATAACTGTTTCACAGTTGCATTACTCTGTTTATATGTATGTCAGTGTCTAAACAGCTATATGACATGGCATATACAACTGTAATAGTACAAAAATAAAGCTTTCCCATGTATGCAAACCTGTGTGTGGTGTTATATCCTTTGACCTTTCTGTGGGTATATGTTGCAGGCAACAATAGTCATTTGTATGAGTGAGTCATACAGTGTCCAGCTGGTAAGATGGCAACTGTAGGCATAGCAGCTGTTCCGTATTGTGTGCACTTTCGGCATATGTATGTTCCTATGCATATATCTGTGTGTGTCTGTGTAGTTACACCCATATATATATATATATATATATATATATATATATATATATATATATGTATCTGCATATATGTGTCTGTGTATATGTATCTTAGGACTGTTGATTGCTTCCACATTGTACATTCCCTATGGTAGCCAGACAGTACTGCATGATATGTTATTGTTACCAGCCTGACATCATATTGCTGGGATGGAGTACTGTACACATCTTGTACCCATGTTGTGTCAGGTCCTGGTTATGGGATCTGCAACAGTTCGTATTGCATTGCAGGGCAAACGTGTTTGGCTGTGGGGGGGGGGAATATATACGTAAAAGACGTATGTTGTTTGGGCCCCCTCACCCCCATTAATGGTGCATGGGGACATATATGTTTTTACGTTCCCTTTTATATCTATAGATGTATGTTTGTATACACCTATATAGATATATATTTATGCTTATATATATATATATATATATATATATATATATATATATATATATATATATATATATACACACATATAGCTGTAGACATATATATTTCTGGATGTATGCATATGTATGTGTGTATATATATATATATATATATATATATATATATATATATATATATATTTCTAAATATATCTATATCTACATATATAGATATGTTATATCTATTTAGATATTAATATAAACACACGCACACATCCATCTGCATGTTGAAATACATTTTATGTACTGTTGAATGACTGGGCTGGATGAAATGTTTGGGGAAACATTAGGGTTATGTATATTTGACATGGCTTAGTAGTAACTTTGGCTATGGTGTGCAGGATCCTGGGTTCGAGTCTTGCAAAGGCTGTTTATTTTGTTGCTGGGCAGAACAAGGGCCATTGGATACAGAGTGTTTAAGGCACTTTTAAGCAGTTGTAAGCGGGTTTGCATGGGTTCGCGCAGAGGTAAGCACTGCTAACTTCCAGTTGCAGTTTCTTATACTCAGTTAGCTTCTAAATTGCTTAACCTGTGTAGGCATTGCTTACCCATGCTCAAACAAGCTTAAACCCCTTTACTGCTGCTTAAAAATGTTTACTCCCACTTATCCCCGCTCTAATATCTTTAAAAGAAAAGAAAAAAAGAGTTGATGGGAAAGTGCTGAAAAAGGGACACAAAGAGGGAAAGACAGTGAGAAAAATAGCTAGGGATGTGCAGGTGTGTGTAGGGAAGGTCCATAGCTGCCCATTTCTTCTACAGCAACATCTGTGCATATACACTGAATTTGTAGGTAGATTTGGACACTCAAACCCCTGAGAGAGGGGTGAGGACAACAATAATATGTTGGGATGCCAATTAGACCCAATTACATGTGTCCAGTGGACACATGTGCGAAATGGACAGCTGTGTATGGGGTAATATTTTTTTTTGGGAACAGATTGCTCTTTTTTTTTCAGGTGAGAGTGGGATGTTGGAGCAGGATAGTAGTTATATTTGGGGAGGTAGGTTGGGTAGGTTAACAGACAAGACAAACAAGACACATACAGCGGTGGTATATGACACATGTGGGGGGTAAACACCTTGATGGGGAGAGGTGTTGGAAACTCAGAAGTCCATGAGCCCCCTAGTAGAAACAGTAGGACTGAGATCCCCACCCATGGGCAGTCACCACTGCACCTTCACAGCCCCAAAGGTGGCTGTGCTGGAGTCTGAGTCAGAGAGCCAGGCCAACCCTCTAGTCACAACACATGGACCTTGAGCTTGCGTATCAGATTTCCAAACTGCTGATTGAGCTCACTACGCACCACGCCCAGAACCTGGTGATGGGTGACAGGTTACTGTCCATGCCCGCTCCCAGGGAGGGGGCAAGCCCCATCGCCTGAGGTGGTTCCACCCAAAAGGTGGTCCTGGACCAACAGACAATGAGGTACCGGGTTGGGCCCCAGATGTGCTGGTGCCCAGTGTTTTAGCCAGCTAAGGTGGGATAGGTGGGTCCACTGGGACCCGCATTCCCATACGTGCTATGGTGTTTATGGTTTATCAACATATGTGGGTTAGTAATAGTCAACACATTCCAGGATTAGGTATAACAGTGTGCATAGATATTCCCATTAACCCAGACACCACATATGGAACAGTTGCATAGCAAATGGAACACATGCATATATAGGACCACAGTAGTAATAACAGCATGCAGGTACATTGATGGCACCATGCCACCAATGTTGGAGTATTTCAACATAGCACATGCATAGAAACAGATTTAAATAATTATCATACAATAGGACATATGTCCCAACATTACAGTAGAGTCATCACGTATCAGTTGAGGTGGGCATTTAGTGTATTGGTGGAGACATGGTGGTGAAGGGAAATATGTCAATTAACAACTAGTATATTCCTGTAGTTTGCATTACTTTCCTAGTCAGTGCTGTTATCTGTACCTTACAAGCATTACTACACTACCCTATTGCCTTAGTTTGGACAGTGATATGGCTGGCAACAGCTATATACATGAACTGGTTTTACCTGCAGTATACACCTCTTACCTGGCATACCTGTGGAGGAATTATTTGTTAACATTAACTGTTTCTACACATACTCTCAGATTTCAGGTTGATGTTATGCACATATCTGTCCATCTCTTTTTGTCCAGACTCTGGTCATGTCTTGAACACATAAAGGTGAACCGGGACCTATGTAGACTATTACCCTCTTCAAACTTTAGTGACTTACAACACTCTTATACAGGATTTTCTAGACAGTTATATTATGTAGCACAGTGTGGGTGACAGTGATCAGTTTTTATACAGAGTAACTGCAACACTCAAAATGCCATACAATACCAGAGTAAACAGTACCAGTACAGGGTATCAAGCTTTTATTTCTCAGCACAATGTTCATATCTGATGTCCCTGTGGGAGCAATCTTTGTTAGCACTACCTGAATGTTGCCACACAAAGTGCCAGATTCCACATTACTATCATGCATATACATCTCACTCTGTTACTGTACACACTCTGGTCAGAGCTTGACAACATGGAGGTGTAGATGGGACATACATGGCTTATTACTCTCATAATAGTTTGGGGAGTTGCTAGAGTGACAGGTTTGTTCTTATAGATGTGTGACAATCAGTTGCATTTCTTGTTTGCTGCATATACATCTGGGATCATCCCACTGATTTCCCAGGGGGACAGAGTGACAGGCAGCAGATATGGGCCATTTTACTGGACATTCTGGACATATCTGTACAGCTGTGGGGTATGATTCTGTATGCAGACTACTGCCACTCCCAAGATTCGAACCATGGCTGTGTGTGCTAAAAATACAACAGTTCACATTTCAGTTGCATGTGCTATTCAGATTTTGTTGTCTGTCTTTTCATTGTTTTCTGTCTATGTCTCTTTCAGTTGTACTACATGACCTCTAGGGATTACACCAGTCATATACAGACATTCCTACACATTCGATTTATGTTGCACATTGTGGGTAACAGTGCTTAATACAACAGTACTATTAAGTGACTGCAAATCTACATTATCATATGATACCTGAGTATACACATGCAGTCCAGCAGTTAGACCTTTATTGTCAGGCAATTATGCTTTTATTTACATACAAACTATATGAGACTCTTCCTGACATATTCTCAGTAGTACTTGCCTTAAACGATACAGGTTTTATACTGGCAATTAACTTTCTAATACTTTTAGATTTATTTCCTGTGACAGTACTTGCAAGACTATTACTAACCTGCCTCGCATTGCAACCTCTCCAGGTGACATCCATGGGCCTCCTGGTTTGCGGCCTGTTCACTTGCTGCTGTGAAGGACATAAGAGGAAGATTTAGCCACATCTATCCATAATATATATGAGCTGGCAATTATTAAACAGGTAGTGGAGTGATACTTACACACAGCTGGGGCAACCCCTGCCATCCTAGCCTCTTGGATCCACTGATCCAAGAGATCCCCCTTTTGCCACTTCAGGTCGGCATAGTGATGCCTGCCCTGCTCACCAGTTTGGGGTATGCCAGTGGCACTGGTGAGGTCACGGGCAAGATGGTCCCAGGCTTCCACCTTATACTGGCAACCCTGGTACTGGTCCTGCAGCAGTCTCTGCTCATGGTCTTTTACAAGAAGTCCTGCCATGACTCTGGACTCCTGGATGCCCCAGTGCTGCGCCTGAAAGCACACTCCCTCTCCCCTTCCTGACATGGTGCCTGCAAGGGGAAGCTATAACCAGTTATGAGATGTATTCCCACCTGTTGGGTTTAAGTAGGGCTGATTTAACACACTTTGTCATGACTGGATGGTTTTGAAAAGGCTAAGCTATGGGCAAACCTGCTTACCTAAGGTTGGCTTTGTTTAAAGGGGTATACCACTGGGCAAATTGAGTTAGCTGGCCTACACATTGTTTACACCTATTAAGCTGGCCTGTGCAATGCTTAGTGTTGCTTAATATTTACTTTGCATTATATTTGATTTTTGGCATTGATTTATTATTCATTACATGTCATATATATGTCTGGTATCCATGATTCATGTGTACGTACACTGTATGGGTCCTTGTATTTCATAGGGGACTTCAACACTGTATTACAATTACACCTCATATCTGGGCTTACTTCAGTACTCCAGTTCACATATTTATGTTATGTAGTAGGTTATAGAACATATGACTGTATACTGATTCCTTTCACATGTTCAGTTTGATTTTACTATAGTGAGGGTTTATTTGGTTATACCTCAGTCTTATGTACTGCTGTGATGGCTTGGTGGTTAACTACTGTGACTATAGTGTATAGGGTCCTGGGTTCAAGACCTGCAAGGCTGTTCATTTTGTTGTTGGGCAGAACAGTAGCTGTTGGATACAGAATGATTAAGGCAAATTTGAGAACTTATAACTGGGTTTGCGCTGGTTTACGTGAGTGTAAGCACTGCTAGCCTTCAGTTAAAGATGCTTACAGACTGTTAGCTTCCATATTGCTTAACCTGTGTGCACATTGCTTACCCCCATGCAAATGGGCTTATACCTGCTTACTAGTGCTTACATATCCTTACTCCTGATTACTACTGCTTAATAGTGCTTACACTTGCTTACTAGTGCTTACTCCCGCTTACCACTGCACTAATTTAGACAGTAATGTCTGATGGTTTTTGGGAAGGTAGGGGATTTGGAAGATGTATGGAGTTATCATTCCTTACACATTTTACCTTCCATTTGTATCCCTGATTCTTGTGTACATATACTGTATGGGGCACATGTGATTATATGTGGACTTTGCAACAGTATGACACTAACACCAAACATCTGCATTTAATGCAGTACTCCAGTTCACAAATATATGTTATTTAGTAGGTTATGCAACTAAAAATATTCGTCATAACGGGATGTGCTGCAGTAGGACTCGAACCAGGAATGACTGCTCGTAAGGCAAATGCTCTGCTCACTACACTATTGCTATACTGCTTCATTTGCATATATCCTCCTTTTTATCCTCTTCTGCCATTTAAGCTGCATTAACTGTAGCTAAGTGATGAGCAAACGCGTGCGCCTGCGGTTAAATTTAATCTGTTTCATAAAAAAAAGGATCTTTATATTTTTGTTTTTACTATTGCGCTTGTACACCTGGGGGGATGTTAATGGGGTTATGTGGACACCTGTGAGTGGTCCTGCTCATTCTTTTAGGGCTTTCTGCTGTTCTTCATTGCAGAGGCGTGTATATTCTGAGAGCTCTGCTCTCAGACACACCCCCTGCACTCTTACACGCTCCGTGTAAGATTAGGAGCTCAGGCAGCGCAACTTCATTAATATGCATGGTGCGCTGCCATCCTGCTCCTAAATGGCCACTTCCATGCAGGACTAAGCTAGTCCTGCATGGAAGAATAGTAAATCCGGGGGAAGGTATCATAATTTTGAAACGTTTTGTCACTCAATAGGTTCCATGTCTATGTTAAGCTTTTGTCCATATAATACTTTTTTATTGAAGTTAACCAATTTATCTAGCTAGTTAATGTCCCTGTAAATCCTGGGATTATTATAAAACATCCACCACTTACAATTATGTTACTGTAATAAGAAAATCAACTCCTGAAAACACTCAGCATTTTCAATCACAAAAAAAATAAAAATGCTTTAAATACACCCTATAAAAATTGGCAAATAACTTTTTTTTCTTTTTCTTTTTAGAAAAGCATTATTCCAGTTCATCTCTAAGAATTCCATGCCAAACATTATCTGGGAATGACTATCCGTACTAATGATTTGTATTTGAGTACTGTATATTAGAGATGGTAAGCAGTGAAGAGAGGAGGGTAGCAAGAATTGGCAGAGAGCAGGAAAGCATTAAAGTGATGCAAGGACAGAGCCAGGACTGCAAGAGGTGTGCTTTAAGTGACTTTTTGAAAAGTGAGTTAAATGGTGCTGAGGATATATTTTGGGGGAGGTTATTCCATTCTCTAGCGATGGTGTGAGAAAAAAGAGCTTTCCTTGCAGTATTGTTGGCTTTGGCCATGTGCTGAGATGTGAACTGTGTCTTTATCTGTGCTCTGGTGCGACATTGGAGTTAGTATTTATAAGTAAGGGGTGTGAGGTAAAAACATTTATTTTTGTGTTGGCTTATGGTCTTTGAGGAATGCTTTATCAATTTTAAAACTTGACAATAAATACTTTACCACAGTGCTCTTAGTCAATGAATTATAGAGGAAGTACACCGAGATACTAATTCATTAATGGCAGTCTGTTTGTCTGTCCCAAACACAACATTTTAGCAAAATGGAAAACAGAACTGGAATAGGATGTGTAATGCAGTAGACAAGGTGGAATGCCCATTATCAAATGTATTGATAAAATGATGACAAAATGTAAATGTACATGCATTATTTGCTGTATTAGCAAGGATAGTGATCCCAGTTTATAAATGCAAGTAGAGAAAGTGCAAAACCAGATTCAAAGAAAACACTTTGAATGGTTAAAGCACTAATTTACTTCAAACCACATTATTGCTGCAAATGCAACCAACTTCTAAAGCATGAAAACAAACCCCACAGCTCAGAGAAAGAACATATTGATATGCAAATGGTTAAATTCAACAAAATAGAATTGACAATAGAATGCATTAATACATGCACCTTGGTTGAATGTAAGTAAGCTTAACACTGCTGATACCAATATAAAACTTGTTTTCCTGACCATAGAGACATGACTATCTCATTTCACTGTAAATGTTCCCCAGCCATTCCACTATACAAAGAATCAGGACCAGTGAAACAGAAAATACAGCATCTGACTGTGGAACAAATGATAGTGGGGCTTGACTCCTGTCTGGATTGCATGATAAATTTTGAGCTTGCTTTGAAATCCCATTTACATAAACTTGAATGTTACAGATAAGATTAGCATATTACCTATGCAAGAATAATATGCATTCCACAAAGAAAAGGTCCATTTGAATCTCTACATCATTCAGACTTTTTCTTGCAACCACATCAGCTGAAACTTTGTGGCAGTGCATTTTAAATTCATTTAAGCTATATGAATTTCTGATGAAGTCAGCTGATTGATGCTGACGAAAGTACTAAATAAATTGAATTTCTACTGTGCTTGGAAAGTTCCTTTCTTGGTTTTCAACAAGTTTTGTTGTTTGGTTCTTGGTTTTTCATGCAATATGAATTGGGTTTAGACTTGCAACATTTGTACAAGGCTCATGGATAACTTCACCTCCATCTAAGTAATAGATTTGTTTTTTTTTTTATATAAGTCTTGCATTGTTATAAACACTGATGCTGTCTTCCTGAATATAATACAGTTATCTTTTTCAGAAGTAATTCTAAACAAGTGGCACAAGGCTGACTTACCCAATTTCAGTTTTACTAGTGGTGGATCCAGGGTATGATGGAAGAGGCATTTTCATGCCCCCCTCCTCCAAGCCAAAACCTCATGCTTGTAGTGCTGAAGTTACCCTAGAATGTAAGTGATATAACACTCCTGGTTTGCCCCCTCATTTTTAAATGCCCAGACCTGTTGCTGTTCTGCTATATTTTCTCCATAATAATTTCTACACCAAGTATTGTTTAGTTCTAATAATACATGCTGGTTAAAGTCCAGGGTTCAGACTATATGAATTGGTATCTGATTGAGTGTGCATCATGAGAGGGTACTGAGACCATAATATTCATGAAAATTATGTCTGAGCCATAGTTCTAACTCAGTGGTATACTTCAGTGGTACTTTAGCCATTGTCTCCTCTGGTACTTTTTTTTCAACATGGCAAGGGACCCTTCTAACAACTTTTCCAAAATGAATGTTTTGATTATGGAGTACTAATGTTGTTAATGGAAAAAGAGCAAAGTCATGATTTCTACTTACAAAACAGGACAGTGCACTGGTGCAGTGGTAGCATTGTCACCTCACAGCAAGAGGTTCTCCAGTTTGATTCTCGGACGATGTTCATTCTGGGTGGAGTCTGCATGTCTTCCTTGTGTTCATGTGGGTTTCTTCCAGGTGCTCTGGTTTCCCTCTGTCATTACAAAGACATGTGTCTGGAATGTTTCTCCCAGGGCCTCCACTGAAAATTGGCTTTGTTCCAAGTTGGACTTTCCCAGTAAATGAATGTTAAATAAATAAAATAAAAATCCATGCCTGATGATAAATACCTTTAATTTCTGTAACTGTGCAAATATCTCTCTGATGCAAGCATTGGCAATGGCCAAATGTTTAGGGTACGTGTTTAATCAAATATGCTCCTTGTTTGAACATGTAAATATGTAGTGACAGAAAAAAAGGTAATTAGAATATTTATACAAAAGTATTCATTATCCAAACAATAAAAAAATGCTGATGGCTAGTAGGGAAATGCTAATGCCAATGTTGTGATGAGTTTTCTAGCAATCATCTCCAAAGCTGTCAAACATTATTTAAGTTCCTGTATTGTACATTATATATATATATATATATATATATATATATATATATATATATATATATATAAATATATATATATATATATATATATATATATATATATATATATATATATGTATAAACTCCTACTGACTGCATCTGCAAGACATTCTTATGTGATAACATTGCGTACACAGCATGCTATGTACTTTTACTGCATATTCAGTGTATACAATTAGCTTGCATACCAGCTGTAATAAAGGAAATCTTCTGACTGGATCACTGCTCGCATTACTACTTACATTCCAGTAAGTCATTTAGGATCACAGAAAAGGCCTCTTTTGTAGGTCAGAAGGTCATCCAGGGTGCTTTGTTGCACAACATTTAGCAGAGCATGCAGTCTACTTTGAATAAAACACCCACTCCAGAGAAAAATCAATGAAACTTAAAGGCCAACTTGCAGAAATTCATATTCGTATTACCCCAGTAGATACTTCCAGTTCTTTGACATCGATTAGCCTGCACACTGAAGCGTATACAAACATATTCATATTGTGTATTCGGGTGCCTGAATCCTTACTGTGTGAAGCATGAGGAGACAGCATTAATATAGGCAAGAAACATTTGAAAATGTGTCAACAATAAATCAGTGGCTCTAACTAATGAATTTGGTTGTATTGTGAAAGGGCTTGAGTTTGCTCTAGTTGTCACGTTATACATTGGATTTGGTCCTTCTTCTGGGTGTGATGGCTTCAGACTTGGTGGTGGAACCATTCTGATGGTCAGATCACTTCCTGGTTCACTTCTTTCCTTGCATCTGACTATCAGCTGCTACCATCTCCTTTCTTTTTTCACTTGGTCTGAATGGTTTTAGCCTCATCTGGTTTCAACCTGATTCTTTTTTTGGGTCAGTGGGGAGACTAAGGGCACTGGTGCACCATCATATGGCTGCTAGGGAGCATATCCTAACTCCTACCTTTGGAGCAGCCTTGCCAACTCCGTGTTTGCTGCTCTCAAGCGGTACGAGCACCATTCCATGCATGGACAACCTCTTAAATAAAATGGATCACCACTCTGGTAGCATAGAGTATGCCAAGCTTGTATACTGTAGAGGCTGCACCCTATCTCCTAGGATAGGATAGCTGACATTGACCACTCCCTCCCATTCTTCTCCTATGGCAGCTCCAGTACCATTTGAGCATGTGTCATTTGGGGCACAGTAAGGACTTTAACTCTCTACACCATGGGTCTACATAACTTCTTTGTTTGTTTTGGTCTTGATCTATTTCATAACAGTCCCACCAAACTTGAATTGAAAGTTCTTCATAATACTAACCATACCAGTAATGAAATATTTTCAAATACACTTAATGGAGAGTGGTGCTTACTCAACAGTTTCCTTAGTTGAGGTTTATAATAAGTCTCTATACTTGACTTTGGATTCCATGGCCTGGATCATATTGGCCCAGTCTTTACAAAGCAGAGGAAACTTTAGTTTGATTACAGTCTTCCTCATCTATATCAGGCTAGGCACAGGTTGTAGCCTTATTGGCATCAAGCTGGACTATGAAGGGAGCAAACTGATCTGAATGAACACTATGCTATTTATTAAGCACAGATCAACCGGTGGATCTCTCTTAAAAAAGGCAGAATTTCTATCTACGGAAATTTCTTTGGCAGCTAATTGACCATCTGCACTTTTTCTTTGGTGGCGGAGAGCCTGTGCAGCCCAACATGTCTGGCCAATACAAAAGCTTTATCTAGTCAAGAGTTCAAGTACGTTGCTCTATTTATTTGCCAGCAAGGCTTCCTACATTAGACCTGGTCTTCTTAGAGCTGACCTCAAGAGTGTTGTAGTAAGTCCACATTCGCCCTTCACAGTTTCTTAGCTGATGTTCAACATTCTCAAATTCAATGAGTTCACTTCTGCTATCTTTAGTATATGATTGACCACTTGTAGGCTAGATTCTTGTCCATCTAAAATCATCATATTTCGGCTGTTCCCATTAGGAGTCACCACAGCAGATCATCTGTTTCCATTTCTTCCTGTCCTCTGCATCTTGCTCTGTCACACCAACCACCTGCATGTCCTCTCTCACCACATCCATAAACCTTATCTTAGGTTTTTCTCTTTTCCTGTTACCTTGTAGCTTCATCCTTAGCATCTTTTTCCCAATATACTCAGCATCCCTCCTCAGCACATGTCCAAACCAATGTAATCTTGCCTTTCTGGCTTTGTCTCCAAACCTTCCAACCTGGGCTGATCCTCTAATATACATATTCCTAATCCTGTCCACCCTCATCACACCCAGTGCAAACCTTAACATCTTTAACTCTGCCACATCCAGCTCTAACTCCTGCCTTTTTGTCAATGCCACTGTCTCCAACCCATATAACATAGCTGGTCTCACTACCCTCTTCTAGACCTTCCCGTTCACTCTTACTGGTACTCGTCTGTCACAAATCACTCCTGACACGCTTCTCCACCCAGTCCATCCTGCCTGTATTCTCTTCTTCACCTCTCTTCCACACTCACCATTACTCTGAACTATTGATCCCAAGTATTTAAACTCATCCACCTTCACCACCTCTACTCCTTGCATCCTTCACCATTCCTCTATCCTCCCTCTCATTCACACACATATATTCTGTCTTAGTCCTGCTGACCTTCATACCTCTTCTCTCTAGATCATATCTCCATCTCTCCAGGGTCTCCTCCACCTGTTCCCTACTCTCACTGCAGATCACAATGTCATTTTCAAACATCATAGTCCACAGGGACTCCTGTCTGATCTCGTCTGTCAACCTGCCCATCACCATTGCAAATAAGAAAGGGCTCAGAGCTGATCCTTGATGTAATTCCACCTCCACCTTAAATGCATCCGTCACTCCCACCGCAGACCTCACCGCTGTCACACTACCCTCTTACATACCCTGTACCACTCTTACATACTTCTCTGACACTCCCGACTTCCTCATACAATACCACAACTCCTCTCTAGGCACCCTGTCATATGCTTTCTCTAAGTCTACAAAAAATCAATGCAACTCCTTCTGACCTTCTCTGTACTTCTCCATCAACACTGTCAAAGTAAACATCGCATCTATAGTGCTCTTTCTCGGCATAAAACCATACTGTTGATCACTAATCATCACATCCCTTCTTAACATAGCTTCCACTACTTGCCCATCTAAAATAATGATGGCTATTTTCAATGTGCCAAGTCCAGTAATTTATTACATTTTGGTCTCAGAACTGAGGGATGGAATGTTTCCCCTCAGCCTTGAAGAAAGGCTTGATTATCCTGACCCTCAAAAAGCTTTCTATGGACCCATATATCCAGACAAATACCTTTTTCCTAGGGAAAGTTATTGACAAAGTTGTCAACAAGCAGCCAGATTTCTATGTAGCATTTAGTGGACTATTGGGCTCCTCTTAGTCAGGGTTTCACATTCAACATAGTACTAAGACTGCTGCCTTAAGAGTGGACCAGTGGTACTAAATAGTGCTGGTCCTCCTGGATTTCTCTGCAGCATTTGACACTGAGCACTATAGAATATTGATAGAGCAACTTGAATGCCTTCTGTAACATTTCACCTATGGCCCTTGACTGGTTTATTTCATACCTCAAAAAGTCTGCTCAGGATTCAACACTTCTTCCTCATATTACTTTGACTGTAGAATACAACATGGTTCCTTCGTAGGACCGCTATTGTGCACAGTTTATATGCTTCCTCTATGAGACCTCTGAAGGGAAATAATATAGCTTACCTTAGCTATGCTGATGATACCCATTCTGACATTTAGCACAGTGGATTAAGACTATGAACTGTTAACAAGTTGCTTCCTGTCACACTGGGTCTGATTTCCTCAGCATTCATTTACCTGCTATATGACCTACAGCAAGTCACTTAATGAGACAGTACTCTAGGGCAATTTTTAAATTGGATTGGGCTGTTCAGTGGTTGCCTGGACAACATTCTGCACAATATGTCTTGTAACCACCTGTAACAATATGAGTTATTGCCAGCTATGCCAGGAGAAGTAGGGCAGTGGAAGTGTAACATATGCCAGCACAGCTAGCTGGAATTTTGTAAAGAATTATATGTCATTTGTATAGCAAACTGATTTGTACAGACACTTGTGTTGAAAAATGTATTTGTAAAGCTGTCTGTGTTAAAAATGTACCAACAGTGTGCCCTGCTGGACAAAAAAAGAAACATATGTGCATTATTGTAACTGCTTAAATGTATATGTTTTAACAGAGGATACTGGAAGAGAAAAGGCTGATCTTAATCCACCTAACTTTGAAAATAGTTTGAAATGAAATTACCTGGCTTAGGCTGTAAAGATTGTATTTTACAGTTCTCAATGCAGCCAGATACAAAAAGTCTGTACTAGGAGGCTTTCTGCATTGTCTGTCAGGTAAACTAATTGCTACTCTGAAAGGATGAAAATTTGAAATTGTTTTATGACTTCCAGGAACTGCAGCAAATCTTAGCAAGGCTCTGTGTGTGCATTACTGACACCTATGTGCTAAATCTTGACATCTTCTACCTAAGTGGGGTATCATGGTAACCAGAAGTCAAATGACCAGATGTAATGTCATTCTGTAATCCATCATTAAAAATTATATTTTAATACTAGGTGAGAATGAAGTCTCATTGCACTTGGTTTTTGGTACCTGACAAAGAAGGACACCTCATCTACTTCATCTTGCCTTGCTCCAGTAAGTGATCAGGAAATAATAATTCTTTAAATCAATCAGCAAAATATATTGAGATTAGTTAAGTATTTTTTTCTGTATCTGTGTGAATCTATTAATTTGTGTTATTTTAATATTTCCTGTGAATGAAACTCTGGCATTTACTGTAAATAGATATTTATTATGTTCATGTTCTTTTATTATTTATTATTAAATATGGTTAACCTTTTCATTGTGGCTGGTCCTTTAGAGACTTGCTGTTTTGGTAAACATTACCATTTGTATTAATATTAATTTCACTCAGTATATTTGGGTACCCTTGTAAGAGCCTTACAGTAGCTGGCTTTGGATTGTCTGGTGGCAGTTACTACCTTATAATCTGGGCAGAAGGGGGCATAGCTAGTAAATCTGTAATAGTCTTTCCTGTGTGAGTGTGTGTGTGTGTGTGTGTGTGTGTGTGTGTGTGTGTGTGTGTGTGTGTGTGTGTGTGTGTGTGTGTGTGTGTGTGCAAATTAAATCTCAGAGCTTGTGTGTCAGCTGCTGGGAGGAGGGACATGAAGCACTTGTTTCACAGAAAGGTGCTTGAGGACTTGGCTTGGACACTCAGCTGAGGACTCAACTCTATAGCTGAGCCAGTGGGGAGTCTTACTGGAGACCTGAAGGGAGACAGAGAGAAATCCAAACCCTGGACTGAGTTTGTTCTCTGTGTGCTCTTAACAGAAATTGTGCTTGATGCAGAGAGCTGCATCTGGAAATATTGGGTGTATCCATTTTTGTTCCAAGTGAACATCCCCCTCTAGTGTCAGTTGTGAGGATGCAGGCTCCTTGATTACTGGCCTAGAGTGGCAATGTCACATATTGAAAGAAGTATGGTTTGTTAGTCTCTGTGGGAAGAGGAGAAGTGTTAAAATTGTTTTACAGCTTCCAGATGCTGCAATAAACTTTAGCAAAGCTCAGGATATGCATTATAGCACATATGTGCTCGCTCCCCATTTTGAAGATTCAACCTAGTTTTTCAAGTGATCATTGAGAAATTTTGCTTGAGAGGAATGGGCCTGTCTGGGAATACCTTAACCCATGCCTTGTCTTGAGAAGCCATCTGCACTGGCATTGTTGACCAAACTACAGTACTGCACTGTCAAGTGTTATGCCTGCAACCCTATGATCCACCCTAGTAACTTGACATTTTGCTTGATGTAGCCATAGATCCCCTCAGAGTTCTCCTGACACTTACTGCAAGTACTTAGCACTAGGCCTCCCTGTCATGGTAAGGCTTTGTCATGTTAACATTGTACAGTTTGTGCCCCTGCCTCCTGCCTAGCAGTTCTAGCATGTAGTTAACATCACTGACCTTCCTTACCACTTTGAAGGGTCCATCCCAAGCTGCCTGCAGCTTATTGTGTCTGATAGGAATGAAAACCATAACCAGCTGTCACAAAGCATACTCTCATGCTTGAGGATACCTGTCATACTAGACCTTTTTCTGCATTTGGGCTCCTGCCAGGTTCTCCCGAGCCAACCTATGTGCTCCCCAAGCCTTGTCTTGAGGTTTAGGATATATGTCGCAAAAGACTCCTTGTGGGATTCACACTCATCCTTCCATCATCATGAATCAAATCTAAAGGCTGTCTCACTCTATCCCCATACAGCAACTCAAAGGGTGAAAAACCTGTGGTTTCCTGGGATACCTCTCTGTATGGGAATAGCAGATGGGATCCCTCTTAAACCAATCTGCAAATGCCTGTAGCATGTTTTTAGTGTAGAGTTAACCTCTCCACAAGGCCATTAGTCCTGGGATGGTAGGGGGTGGTCTTTAGGTGCTTCACCCCACAGTGCTTCCTCAGACAAGCCAGCAGGTCTGACATGAAACTAATACCTCTGTCAGTCAGTATTGCTCTCAGGAAACCTACCCTGCTGAAAATTTCTAACAAAACGTTTGCCACCTTCTCTGCCTCAATGGTGGACAGAGCCACTGCCTCAAGGTATCTAATAGCATAATCTACTACCACAATATCCATAGCTACCCACTGAAATGGCTCCTCAGTCACAAGCAAAGTCTTGAAAGGAGCTTTGTTCTTGTCTCCTGCCTTGCCTACTTTTTGGCACTGTTCACTGGTTTGGTAGTACCCTGTTACATTCCTTGCAATCTCAGGCAAATAAAAGTTGTGCATAATATGTCTGAAGGTATACTTTATGCTTATATGACTTGCAAAAGGAATGCCATGGGCTATGGCTAGACGTGCCAGACAAGAGGGTCTAAGCATTACCAATTGCTGTATTACCTCACCCTCTAGCCTTCCCTCAGGGGTCCATTCTCTATATAATAACCCTTTGTTTCAGTATACAGACTTCCTTTTCTCTTGAGAATCAGGTACCTCCCTAGCTACCTCCCTCAAGCCTCTTGGTATAGGGTCCAAGAGCTGAGTCTGTTTCAACTCTATCTTTGTGACCCTTCCCAGCTCCCCTTTTGCAAGAAGTCTGGTATCCTCTGACAGGGGTGCATCACTTCACTCTGGGTACTACCACTCACCTATGCCCTTGCAGTCACTCTGTCCAAGAGAACAGCAGTACCTACCAGCAGCTGTGGCTCACCTTCAGGCTCATTGCTACAGGGTAACTCCCTCCCAGAAATAGCCACCTCACCAGTCCTGGCTTCAGATGTGAGGTCTGTCTGGGTCACCCCCAGGCTACCAGACCCACATGCCTGTCTCCAAACTTGACTGCATGTAACTGCATGCATACAAGGTATTGCATTATCAAAATCATTCCCTATCAAGGCATCTACAGGTATATCCTCAAACACACCTACTTGCTTGCTTCCTTTTCCACAATCCCAGTCAAGGGGAACCCTGGCCAAAGTCATTTGGAATGGGGTCCCTCCAAAAGCTCTGATTGGAGTGGACTTCCCAAGCAAGTAATGCTCCTCTTTACCTGCTGCAGGCTTCACAATGGTTATGTCAGACGCTGTTTCTCTCTTAGCAGTGGCCCGTTTCCATCCACTAAGATTGGATATAAGCTCTGGTGATAGTTTGGTACCCCTGTTGTCTCCAGACAACTTACCACTGGCATACTGTTATTTCAACTTGCTGGCTCCCCCACCCTTTTGTACATCACCTTGCTTCCATGGACATCTATATGATACATCTCCCCACTGGTTTCATTTAAAAAATGTAATCCTTGAGCTTGTCCATGTACCTGAACTAGTGGTTTGCCCTGTTACTGGTGGACTCTGTTGGGGTGGTTTAAGCTGCCTACTATGGGTTCCCTTATAATCATGTGAAGCACTGTGTATTCCCTTCCTGTGCAGTGATTCCCTGCTCACTAACTAGAGATCCCCCTTTTTCACTAGCTTATCTACAGAGTTACACTTGCGGTCTGCCAACCAGATTCTCATGTTCTCAGGCAAAGTGCCAAGGGCTTGTTCCCTCACCAAAAGGTCTGACAGCACTTCAGAAGTGGTGACCTGATACCCACTCACCCACCTATGAAAATAAGTGTTTAACTCAGCAAAATAATCACACACACTTACATCTGCCTTGCTTCTATGCTCACAAAACTTTTTTTTTCTGTAAGCTTTAGGTGCTGACTTAAAGCGTTCAAGTAAACATTGCTTTACTCTATCATAATTTAAACAATCAATATCAGACAATTTAGAAACAGCACTTACAGCTTTACTATGGAGTAAGGGGGACAGGAACCGTACCCACAGCCCTTGGTCAGCATTATACTGTTTAGATATTCTTTCAAATATATGAATAAAACTATCAAAATGATCACCCTCTGTAAATTGTGGAAGAAACGTACTGACCTTTATTGCTACTGGGACTCAGTTATTCCCTTCCCCATTACCTCCATGACCCTGGTGAAGAGTCAGCATCTCCCTCTCATGTTGACTCTGCTTTGCATTTTTTGGGGGGCCTCTAAATGCCTCAGTCTCTCATTTTCTTCAACTTCCAAAAGCTGATGTCTCTCTGCTGATTCTAATTCCAAATGCTTGGCCTCCCATTCAAGTCTCTTTAACTCTAGATGGATTTTTAAGCCCTCTGTGGAAAAGGTGAACTGTCGTGTTTCTGATGGGTGCACATTCCCATCACCAGACTGGTTATCCTCCTGGTTGCTGGTCTGAGTTCCAACTAAGGCTGAAATCATATCCTCTTTAGTCAGGTTGGTGTGCACCAGTCCTTTGGCTTCACACACCTTGGCCAACTGGTTCTTTGGCAGCTTGTCATATTATTCTGCTGACATTTTTCCCTGCTTTACATGAGTAAACTAAACTAACACAAAAATGTATTTATTTATTTATTTATTTATGTTACATTTGTTGACTGGGATAGTCTGACAGGATACATGTCCATTTTCAGTGGAGGCCCGGGGAGAAAAGCTCCAAGATAATCATACACATTGAACATTTAGTAAATGCTAGTTTCAAGCAGATTACAGTCATAAGCAATACCAGCATTTAGCACATATAGTACTTATTATAAAACACTTTACAAAACATAACATTATTTTCAAAGTTAAACATACATAACATTACATTCAGGTTTTAAGACACACTGAGCAGCAGTTATACTATTGACCCTTCCTGAAATGGAGTGGTAGAAAAAAGTTAGAAGTAGTTGAAGGTAAGGCACCTAAGAAATTGAGAGGTCACTAGTCGTGGTTAGTGCAAGGACATAACCAATGAGTTTTGAAGTATTTCTTGCGTTTGTTTTTGAATTGAGTTAGTGAGGGTTCTAGGGTCACGTCAGCTGGGAGTCTGTTCCATATTTTTCTAACGAAGTTGGCAAACAGAGAGTCCCCAGGTGAGTAGTTGGATTTGTATGTTTGAACTAGGAGTCTAGTGGATGATCGCAATGGCCAGGTACTGGTGTAGGGGCTGATAATATTTTTTAGTGTATGTGTATTTTCGGGTTGGTAAAGGAGTTTATGTGCCACTATTAGCTGGTTGAACTGCAGTAGGCTTGAAAGTTCAAGCCATCCTAGGTGATTTAGGTTGTGACAGTGGTGTGTCCGGTAGGCTGTGCCAGTAGCAAATCTGGCAATGTGATTATAGCAGAATGATAGTTTATTAAGATCTGTTTTGTTTAAGTTGGAGAATAGAGGTGAGGCATAGAGAAGAGTTGATAGCAGATGGGAATGGGCAATTGCAGTTCTAGCAAGTGGGGTAAGGAAAGGTTTGATTCTGTAAAGAGAGCCAAATTTTTAATTAATGGTTTTGATAGTTTGATTGATATGTGCATCAAACTTCAGGTTGTTATCAACTATGACACCCAATAGTTCAGTTTGGGCTTCTGGGAAGATGATAGTGCCATTGTTAGCAGTTATGTTGAAGGCTGGCAGGGGGGTCCTGCATGTGGGGGAGAAGAGGAGCAACTTAGTTTTGTTGGGGTTTAGGATTAATAAATTAATTAAATAAAATAAATAAATAAATAAACAAATAAATAAATAAATAAATAAAAACTGTTGGGAAAAAGAAACTCTGTATGTTTGCCTTGTAGCTGCTTGAGCTTTCACCCAACTTCAATGCCAATAGCCTACAGGCTACAGAAGTTCAATTAATATCCACACCACTGCTCACCAATATGTGACATCCCCACTCTGGGCTCAAGGAGCCTGAATCCTCAACACTGACACTGGAGAGGGACATTCATTTGGAGCAAAAAATGGATGCACCTAGTATTTCCAGATGCTGCTCTCTGCATCAAGCACAATTTCTATTAAGAGCACACAGGGAACCCAGTCAGTCCGGGGTCTGGATTTCTCTCTCTGTCTCCCCCCAGGTCTCCAATAAGACTCCTCACTGGCACTGCTATAAAGCTGAGTCCTCATCTGAGTGTCCAAGCCAAGTCCTCCAGCACCCTCTCTGTGAATCAGGGTTTTCATGTCCCTCCTCCCTGCTCCCAGCAGCTCACACACACACACACACACACACACACACACACACACACACACACACACACACACGCACACACGCACGCACACACACGCACACACACACACACACACACACACACACACACACACACACACACACACACACACACACACACACACACACACACACACACACACACACACACACACACACACACACACCTGGGAAAGGCTGGCACAGATTTACTAGCTATGCCACCTTCTGCCCAGACTATAAGGTAACCATTGCCATGAAACACTCCAAATCCAGCTATGTTAAGGCTCTTACAAGGATAACCAATTATACTGTGTGAAATGAATATTAATACAAATGGCAATGTTGACCAAAACAGCAAAGATTTCAGGAGTGGCTGCAGTGTCAGCAAATAAATATAAGTACTCTCAAAGGTTAAAATATTCTCTAAAGGACCAGCCACAATGAAAAGTTTAAATATATTTAATAATAAATAATGAAAGAACATGAAAATACTAAATACCTATTTACAATAAACACCAGATTTTCAATCAAAGGAAATATTAACATAACACAGATGAATATATTTACACAGATACAAAAAACAGTACTTAACTAATTTCACTATATTTTACTTAAAAATCTAAAGAATTACTATTCCCTAGTCCCTTACTAGAACAAGCCAAGATGAAGTAAGTGAGGGGACCTTCTTTGTCAGGTTTCAAAAACAGAATGCGATGAGACTTCAGCCTCACCTAGTATTAAAATATATTTTTTAGTGATGGATTACAAAATGACATCACATACATCAGGCCATCTGACTTCTGGTTCCCATGCTACCCCCCCTGGATAGAAGTTGTCAGGATTTAACACACAGGTGTCCATAATACACACACACGCACACACGCACACACACACACACACACACACACACACACACACACACACACACACACACACACACACACTTAGAGCCTTGCTAAGATCTGCTGCAGCTCCTCGAAGTCATAAAACAATTTCAAACCTCCACCCTTCCAGAATAGCAAGTGGTTCACCCCAAAGGCAATGCAGAAAGCTTCCTAGTACAGACTTTTTGTATCTGGCTGCATTGAGAACTGTAAGATATAAGATACAATCTTTATGGCCTAAGCCAGGTAATTTAATTTCAAACTCTTTCAAATTTAGGTGGATTGAGATTAACTTCTTCTCTTCTAGTATCCTGTATTAAAACATGTACATTTAAGGAGTTACAATAATACATGTATATTCATTGTTCTGTCCAGCAGGGCACACTATTGGTACATTTTTAACACAAGCAGCTTACAAATACATTTTTCAACACAAGCATCTGTACAAATCAGTTTGATATACAAATGCCATATAATTCTTTGCAAAATTCCAGCTAGCTGTGCTGATGTGTTACACACCCACAGCCCTACTTCTCTTGGTATAGCTGGCAATACCTCACATCATCACACTACCTATGATGTATTATTCCTTTCTGCAATACAAAAGAGTGAGTGTTTATTTCCTGGCTGATGATCTTGAAGCCATACATACATGGCTTACTGAAAACTGATTAAAATTGAACACCACTAAGACTGAGGCCTTGGCAGTGCATGCATTCTCAAGAGATTTCATAACTCTATCATTGCCCACCTTTATTATGCAAGGTTGTAATAAACTTGAGTCTGTCAAGATGCAGAACCTTGGTATTATTCTTGGTTCACAGCAAACACTAAACACTTCAGGACTAGGTATTAGCTGTTATGAGGACATCTTTCTACTTGCAAAACATTTCCAGGATGAAGCACCTGTTACCTCAAGTAGATATTTCAGTGGGGTCTATATCACCAAATCGAAAAGACAGTAATCAAAAGGCATTTACATTGAAAATGCAGATCATCAAGGTGTTTATTGTGACATCAAGGTACAGTGAAGATCAGAAAATTTGCCCTTTCCTCACTGTAGTGTGATCTCAGAGTTGGTATACATAATTAGCAGGGGGGGGGTGTGACTTTGATAAATGGCATTTTCAATGTAAATGCCATTCAGTTAACAGTCTCTTTGATGTCATCATATAAACCTATTTCAGTGGTGCTTTATGTCTTGATCTCTTCCGGACTGGATTGCAGCAATGCCCGTTACCTTGGACTACCTAACAGTGAGTTGATTGCTTGCAGATGGCGCTGAACTATGCAGCTGGGCTACTTACTGGTTCATTTTGTAATGGGCAGTTTTATACAGCATTCATTGGCTTCCAGCTCAGTACAAGATTATTGTTAAGATCCTTGTGTTGGGCTTATTTGTCCATTCACAACTTTACCTCTCTACATATGTCATGTCTTGTGCTCACTTCCAAATTGCTGTTGGAAAGTGCGTGGGTTAATTTTGAAATCTTGGGGTATAGAGCATTCTTTTATGAATCCCCACACTTTTGGAATCTGCTACCATGTTGGTTTCAGAACTATGCAGTGCTTCCTGGTTTTAAATGGCATTCAAGGCCTATCTTTTCTGTTCTCCTATAATTGTGTGGGATGAACATAATGTAATGATTTTCTTTATGTGTTATCAATTTTATGTTATTGCTTTATGTTTGCTGTATGCTTTTTCACTCCTTTGTTACTGCTAGTTTGTATAAAGCACCTAAGTAAACTTAAACTTGAATGTATACTGTGCTGTAAGTCAACATCAACCAAATAAATGCCACTTATTATTGTTATGAGGTATTCACTTTCACTATTGTATCTCATCCATCGACTGGTACTACTTAAGTGGCAACATTAGACAGAGGAGTAAATATTTTTTGTTACTAGTTTGAATTTTGATGTTGTATGTCATTCATGAATTACTATCTATCCAACTTTGGAAGTTTTATTCTCCCATCCTCCCCTCCAATAAAAGCCTTAGTTCGATGAAAATAAAACTTGCTAACTAACTATAACCAAATAAATAAATACACATTGAAAAGTGTAGGAGTATGCAAACAATAATGGGGAGATAGCATAGGTAACAAGAATGATGGGATAACCCATGAACTAAAATCATTATTGAAACTCAGAGAACCAGCTTAGCATGCATGGAATAATCCAAATGCTGACACAAGGAAACACTATTCATCTCAGAAACTTGTCAAAACGATTTATTAGGCTCATGATATCAATGCAAAGCTCCCTACTTAACACTCATAAACAGTTCCAAAAAGAAGTTAACCTGTTAACAGGTAAAAATAATACAACAGCTACTCATAATACTACACCTGTTTTCTTCCCCAAAGATTTCCATTCAGAATTCAGCAACCTACCTACAATTTATAGCAACACCATCAATTCTTCCATTAACCTAAAACCTCCTCCTGTATTCCCCAATTTACTTTAAATACATCAACATCAAAGACAGAGAGCCAGTGCTTGAACAAATAAAAAATGACAGTTCACCTCAGGCAAATACGATCCTTCCTTGGTTCATGTGTCACTGAAGGGACTATACCACAACTCATCTTCAGCACATATACATCCTTTGTTTAACACAAAACAGTATTCCAGACACATGGAAATTATGTATAGTAAACCACATCCCAAACATCCCAACCCCTCCAGTCTCTCTCTCACTACTGGCTGTTCGCCATCCATCTCACTCTTGGTCAAATCCTTAAGAAAAATTATCAACATCCAGAATACATCCAGAATACACAACGTATAAGCATCTACAATTTTTTCTCTAATGAACAACATGTATTCTGGTCAGAGTACAGTGCACTATTACTCTCTGGGCACTTACAGATGAAGTTCTATCAGTGGACAAATGGCAGATTACAGGTGCCATCTTTATCGAACTCAGCAAAGCATTAAATATGGTAGATCATAGAATACTATTACTCTTCCTACTTGACATAAGCATTAACCCTGATGCTCTACCATGGTACCAAATTTATCTCTCAAATACATTACTTCTGTGTCAAAATTCAGTCATCACTCTCACCTTTAGCCAACATGAAACATGATGTTCCACAAGCATCCATTTTAGCCTCACTACGATTTTCCATCTATATCAACAAACTATTCATACATCTTCCTGACCTACTACTTTTACATTATGCTGAGGACATGGCCCTATTCCACTCAAATCGGCCCCTCTCAGTACTATAATCTATAAGACCTACAATCTGACTTCCTCTCTCTGACACTTTGGAGCAATAACAAAATGTTGCTACTTAACTCACCTAAAACAAAACATATGCTTTTTAAAGCCAAATACAGACAGAGCTAACCCTCTACTGTATTGCAGATCATTGATCACAACAAAACTGCTATAGAAAATACTAATTCAGTTAAATATGCAGCATTCTGGCTAGACCCCTCTCCAGTTTTTACCTGCCACCTACACAATACAAGAAAGAAGATTATCCCATTACTATTCAGGACAAGCAAAATCTCAGTTTTCCTTTCTAAGGAATCCAGAATAGAAATAGACAAAGTTATCTTACTTTCCCATCTTGAATACAGCCTTCCCTTAGTAGCATATACTTCAAAGATAATTCTACTCTTAAACAAACAATTGCTAATAAACATTACAGTTTGATCCTAATTTCCCCAAAATGAGAACATCACTGCAAAAAAAAAAAAAAACACACAAAAATGGGGACAACTCTGCAAAACACCACACCAAAATGAGGACACCACTGCAATGCACCACACTAAAATGATGACACCACTGCAAAACACTACAACAAGCAAAATGTCTCCCAGGTAAACAAACGGCTCACTTCTCTTGTGCTTACAGCTATCCAAATATCTAAGCAATCATACTTTCATTTCATGAACAGCCAGACTAATAAATGAATTCACACCTTATAACCTCAGAAATCTAGCCCACTCAGCACCTACATTGCAAGCCCCTAACACAAAACTCCATTGCAGTGATAAATGCTTCTAAATATAAGGTACTAAACTTTGGGAATTTAGAACATCATCTTAGTGAAATATTATGGCACGCAAAATGCTGGTTAAAATTAAAAGTGCATTTCCAGAAAATGACTAAATAGCAGTGCCATACCTCCAACCACATTACCTAATTCCACCATAATCTCCTACCCTATATTCTTTCATCCCAGCATCTCTCAGTTGTCTCCTTGATAATGCATAGCTTACTCAAGTGCCTCTGTGACTCTCTTGCATATAACTGAATTTATATATTTGTGTAAGATATCAGACTTTGTCTATATGCTTGCCATATGCTGGTTCTCATTGTAATTATTGATGCATAGGTTCATAGGCTGATGTCAGGCTGTTGATGCAGTTGAGCATTTGTAGTCTAGCCATTGATCCCACACTAAAATAACAAGAAGACAATACTTGATGCCTGAAACCCAACAAGAAAAATTACTTTGCACCTAGTTATATCCACTTTCTGTAAGGGCTTGAGGTGCCAGAGTAGGGGAGTAGTTAGGATTGCCCATCCAAGTTGTGTTTAGAAAGTGTCAGAGAATTACTATGTTTTACATCCAAAGGGAGTTTGTTCCATAAAAGAGATATTCTTTGTGATAAATATCTATAATACTAGTCTGAACTATTTGTTTTGTGGTTGAACTTCACATCTCTTGACCAAATGTTTAAGGTGCTATTAGTTTTGTGGGTGTAAAAGAGGTTGCATAGGGCTCAATCTTTTGGGGATCTGTAGGCTAGGCAGATGACCTTCTCTCAAAAGTTGAAAGGACATGTAAAAGATTGAGAATGATTTAAGGAGGATAGGGCAACAAAAGGTGTGCAACACAATGTTGTATTTCTTGGCATTTAAATTGAAATTGTGCTGTAAGCACCACTTGTTAATGTGCTAGTCTATCCAGGAGAAAATAGGCCAGTTGTGATGTTTATGACAATTCCCAGTTTGCAATCATAAGCAAACTTCATCAGCCAGAGGTCCTTGTTCACAGTCTTGAAGTCAAAGAAGTAGATATTAACAAGTGTGTTCCCATTCCAGTTCTCAGGAGTATCAAGCTGGTAACAAATCTTTTGATTGTGAGTGTGCCTCTAGCACTAATAGTCTGCATTCTGTCACTAAGCCAGTTTACTACCAAAGGGGTAACATAGGGGTTAGTTTACACTTAATTGGATTAAATTATCAGTTATGCCAGAAAGTGGAACGGTAAAGTTTTTTTGCCAAGAATAGGTACACAGTGTGAACTGATTTGCCTGAGTACAATATCTCAAGCACTTATTCGTAAATGTCTACTGGGTTTAGGAAGCAGGATCTGCCTTTAACAAACCCAAATCAGTTTGGTTCCATGGTATGAAGCCCGCTTATGTCTTTGTTAATGAACTTCATAATGATGTGCTCTATTGCCTTTCAGATAAGCCTGGTAAGGCTTCTGGGAATCTGGGTCTATAGTTTCTTGAATCAGTATTGGGTACCCCATTTGTGGACATTCTAAAATACAGCAGATAGTCAGACGTGGTGCAGAGTTCTTCAGTCTTATCAGAAATAAAAATCTGAGATGTACGCTGAGCAGAGTAGTTATTAAGGAAGAAAACAAAAGAGCAAATGACAAGTGAATTCTAAACCCAAGTGCTGTACGCCTCCTAGTATCTGTGGTAATTGGTCTGACTCTTGGTTAGATTAATCATTACCAAATCCAAGCTTGCCTCTATACAAGGCCAAACAGATGCACTCAAATCTGAAAATAGATTTCAAAAACAATATCTGGCAATGCAGGAAGCAGCTGTAAATGGCTAGATCAATTAGGTTACAGAAAAAGTACATCCCTTGCTTTTTCACTGATTTTTAAAATTCATCATTTAGTCAAATACCGAGCGTACTTGGCACAATCTTCTGCAGTTTATCAGAAAGGCAAGGCTGAGCTGCACTTTGTGAAGTTAGTATTAAACAAGAACAAAAAAGAACTAATGAAAAATAAGTGAGATCTGAAACTCACATTCTCTAAGCTACACAGGACCATTCATAATTAGTTTACATCTCAGATCGATCATTACTTAATCCAAGATGGCCTGCAGACCCAGGTCAAAACACAGTTACTTAAAGCAGATCATAGCATGTTTGGAGTAACTGAGAAACTGCACCCTTCTTTAATAATTTTCTTTGCTAGGCAGAGACTGAAATTGGTCATTTGTGAATAGTGCTCTACCATGGTTAACAAATTTAAATAAAAAATGTTGCTTACAAGTCCGAGCTTCAAAACCCTTTCATAGGAGGTCATCCTAATTATGTCTAATTTGGATACAAAACCATTTACAAATAATAGATACTCAGAATTTATTTAGGTTTTATTTCTGATTTTTAGTGTAATGGGCATGTGAATAAGTTTCTGTGTAGACTGATTGTTACTGCAGTTGTTTTTCAATTCCTGAAGAAGGACATATGTTTGAAAGCAACTGCTAAATCTTTATATGCACTATAAAAATTATGATTTATATGGGATTTGTATGCATGAAGCTTTGCGAACTATACCTTCTAAATTGTACCTAGGGTTTTATGATTCTAAGTGCACTGGTCATGTGAGTAATGATTATTACAGTAATTGATTCTTGATGCCTGAAGAATGAATGATATTGTATCCCAAAGCAGGTACTAGGAATGTGTTGTTTGAGTTAAATTTAAGTTTTTTATATATATATATATATATATATATATATATATATATATATATATATACATATATATATATATATATATATATATATATATATATATATATATATATATATATATATATATATATATATATATATATATATACATATATATATATGGGTCTACTACTAATTACCGACACGACGATTCCCCGACAGAAAACTCCCCGACGCCAGATGACCGACATCACACAAACCCGACAACGCAAAACACCGAACACCATTACACCGAACACCATTACACCGACACACGGAACGTAAACAACACGTGACACTACATAGCATACACACTAGCCCTGACCCAAACCCTAACCCTAAGGTCCAACACTATCGCACACTTCACCTACCTGCACCCTAACCCTAACTCACTTAACCCACCCCTAGCCCAAGCTCCGACACTAACGCACACATCAGCTACCTGCACCCTAACCCTAACTCACTTAACCCACCCCTAGCCCAAGCTCCGACACTAATGCACACATCACCTACCTGCACCCTAACCCTAACTCACTTAACCCACCCCTAGCCCAAGCTCCGACACTAACGCACACTTCACCTACCTGCACCCTAACCCTAACTCACTTAACCCGTCCCTAAACTACAGTCCCTCACTAGCACACACTTACCTTACCCGAACCATACCTCCGACACGAACACACACTCACCTTTCCCACAGCCTAACCCGACATCCCACAATCTCGAGCACTTACCTGACCGCTCCTAACTCCGTCACCATCGCACACTTACCGCGTCGCGATCGCACATTCCCTTGTCGGTCTTTCCGCTGTCAGCAAATCACCCTGTCGGTACACTTACCTGTCGGTCATCTGGCGTCGGTGAGTTTTCTGTCGGGAAATCGTCATTTCGGGCATTAGTAGTAGACCCATATATATATATATATATATATATATATATATATATATATATATATATATATATTTGCTTTTAAGTTTTGTAGTTTATGTAGCATTTCTGCAATTTTGTGCTGCAGTACACTTAATTTCTACTTTAATTCTTGACTTATATGTGTGGCTTTGCTCTCTGCGTGGGTAGCGTTTGTAGACTTGAACATATGTCTTTTATTATATACTTTAATCATTTATCTCCTAATCCTGTTCCAATGCAATATTACTTGACCTTCTGCTAATATACTAATTCAGGAGCATAAAACATGCACAAAGGATGAATGGTATAATCATAACACCTTCACTTGAAAACAAGATGTACCAGTAAGCAAAAATTACAGCAAACCTTGAGTCCTGGTCTTCTTCAAAAAAGACTTTAATAAACATAAACCAGACCAAAACAGACGATGGTAAAAATGATACACTCCACAATCCAACGATACTTAGCGCTTTCACCCACTAACATGGGGCATCATCAGAGTAATCATCATAACACCTTAACACTTATAGATATGCCTAGCTTTTAAAGGAAAACTCAGGGAGCAATGTAACTATTTAATAATTATCATTTCTTAAAAACAAACCAATAGTGGTATATATCAGGAAGACTGAAAGGGGTTATGCTGTTTTACTATAAGCACATGAGTTATAATTTGATATGTTCACGAATGCAGGGAGAACTTTGAGTGACCAAATATGGAAGAGTGAGAGTATCACAGCAAAACCAACAGCAAAACTATGAACTAATGCTAGGATGCAATGCTTGTGGTATTTTTAGAGATGTTAAAACGTAACACTAGTTTGTTTAAAGCTCCTCATATATTTTCTACAATGTTATATGTGTATTCAACCTAAGTGTAAATCCCAGCACCATCTTACTACAGAATAGAGAAGCAAGATGGTCAGCTGAGGTTACTAAGGTTACCACCACTGTCTGTTATGCCCATGTGGAAAATAACAAAAATGACTATCTATATGTAAAGCATGTAATGAGAATGAAACCTCAGAACATGTGAAAGTCATAATTGTCTGGTCATTATAACAACTTTATAATGCTGTGCTATGTAATGGCCTATATTGTAATAATGGTAACACAGGAGAATACAACTTTTGCCCTACAATGTAAGTCATAGACAAATTCAAAATGTAATTACTATATTTGTATGAGGCAGAAAGACAGAGACATTAGCCTGAGAAAAGCAATGCTCATCAGGCTTTTACAACAATTTAACTGATTAGGTCTAACAGTATTCACTCAGCAGTCTATTTGGGTCTATATCGTAATATCGAAGTGTTATATCATCAAATGCAATAACATTGAATCTATAATGTTGAAATTTAATAACGTCGAAAGCTTATAACATCGAAAACATCAACGCCGAATAGCAACGGTCAGCCATCTGCACACCCGTACTACCTAAAACAAAACACTACATAATAAGTTGATAGGTTCATAGGTAGATACTAGGCTAGCTGCCCGAGGGCATTTATAAGCCTAGCCAGAGTGTGTCAGCTTTCGCCACCCCATTGATTAATTAACTGAGCCTCTGTCAAGAAGAACCAATAAAGTGATCCCAGGGGTGTATTTTCTGTTACCCATCCACTCGTCAAGGTTTCTCTTGAAGAGTGTTAGTGAGGGGCTCTGCCTAATGTAGTTAGGAATTTTGTTCCAAAGCATGGGGAGTCTCTGTGACAGGAATCTATCTCTCCAGCATGTTCTATTTATTGTTGTGGCAAGGTTTACCTCACTAGAGCGAGTGGCTCGCAGTGACTTGGATTTCTTTAGGTGGAGCATGTCCATCAATTCTGAGTTAGACATGGCTTTGAAAGTCAGGCAGAGATCACCTCTGAGTAAGCGATATGCCACTGAGTACAGCCGGAGATTTTCCAGTCGGGCTGCATAGAACATATGTTTGAGGCCAGTAATCCTCTTGATGAGGTACTTTTGTGGTATTTCCAGCTGTTGGAAGTGTCTTGTGAGGTACATCCCAAATGGGGCATTGTACTCTATGATGGGTCTGATGAGTGATGGGTACATGGGCACTATAACCTCTTTATTTCTAGATGCAAACCCTTTAGTAATTAGATGGGCTACATAGAAGGATTTCCTAACTACTTTGGCAATATGATTGTCAAAGGAGAGATTATTATCTACCTGGGTCCCCAGATCTCTTATTACCTCTTCTGTATTAGGGTTGCTGCCACTTATGTGGTAATTCATGGGTGTTTTGTTTTTCCCAAACGGGATGACTATGCATTTTGTAGCATTTAGCTTGAGACCATGACTTTGACACCAGGTGTCCATCTCAGTAAGGCCCTTTTGGAGAATGTCCGTTTCAGCCGGATAGTCAATTATGGCTCCCAGTTTGCAGTCATCGGTGAACTTAGTTAGCCATGGTCCTCCTGTGTTTGCCTGTACTTCTGAGAAGTATATGCCGAACAGTAGGGGTCCCAAGACCGAGCCTTGTGGGACACCACTTGTGACTGGTTTAGAGTCGGACCTGGAGCCCGCTATTCTTACCGTGTGAGTTCTGTCTGTAAGCCAGTTGGCAACCTATCTTGTGACGTAAGGGTTTATGTTCAGGCTGGTGAGTTTTTCTATAATTCCCGAGTGGGGAATGGTGTCAAAAGCCTTGATGAGGTCAAGGTAGGCTGTGTGATTCACCTTCCCCCCATCTATGGCCTTGGTGACTGTTTTGAAGAAGTCAACCAAGTTTAGTAGGCATGATCTGCCCTTAACAAAGCCGAACTGTGTCAGATCAAGTGTTTGGAGGTTCCCAATGTCTTTGTTAATGAGTTCCATGATGATGAACTCCATAGCCTTGTAGACCAGGCTAGTCAGGCTTATGGAGCAATAGTTAACAGGGTCAGTTGTGGCCCCTCCTTTGTGGAGCGTAATAACTGTTGCTGTGCACCATTCTATGGGCATGTAGCCTGTGGAGAGGCTGAGGTTGAACAGTGTGTTTAGGTAGGGGGTTAATTCGTTCTGTAGTTCGTGCAAGATGCAGCCTGGGACACCATCTGGCCCCATTGATGCTGTGCTTTTGGCTTTTGAAAGGGCTGTTTTCACCTGTACATCTGTGATTTCCAGAACACTACACTTTTCCGGTATTGTTGTGGGCACTTTTGGACGTGAGAGGGGGGTGAAGTTTACACTGAATCTATCTGCCAGGATGTTGGCAATATCAGTAGGTTCAGTATATTTTGTGCTATTTTGCACTAGCTCAGAGCATATCTGTGAGTTGCCACTTAGATTCTTGACATAGCTAAAGAAGGCTTTGTGGTTATCTTTCGAATCATTGGTTATTTTTCTTTCAAAGTTAGCCTTGGATGATTTTATGAGGGACCTTAGTTTCTTACTGATACTGATCAGAGATGTCTTTCCTTCTTGGGATTTGCTTTTTTTCTGAACTAGTTTCCTCCTTCTATTGTATAGCCTGTTTATGGCAGGGGTCCACCAGACTGGTTTCCTTCTCTTAGGGGAGTGAGTCTTGGTTTTGCTAGGGATGGCACAATCCATGCATCCTTGTAAGTGCTCATAGAGTGCATTTGTAAAGGTTTCTGCATCTTGGACACTGTTATCCTTTATCGTGGGGGCTGTGAAACTTACCACCTCTGTCTTAAGTAAGATGAAGTTTGCTTACGGAAAAGTTTTTCACTGTGGTTTCCTTGGTTGGGGGTAGTGGTGTGGTGTGGACATCCAGAGTGATTAGTTTATGGTCTGATCTAACCAGTGATGGGTTGACCCGTGACACATCACAACAAGCATACCAACTAACCACATTCAGTAAACTATAGACTACACTAACAATAACAACACTGTGTAATACATAAACTTTAATGACTCAAAACTTCAGTACATACATTACATTAACGTAAACATATAATGTTGTACACGTTACCACTGCAACCACTACTTCATACCTTTAAAAGCATAGCGATTGCATTGAGATGTTCCATAGCTGTGTACTCTGACCTACTGCACATGACAGTTTGCATTCTACCTTCCCTATCAATATATTTGTTCTTTCTAGGTGACGAAATACATATGCTAATGCAGAGTGGCCAACTATAAAGTTTCCAAGTGATGGTTTTCGCTGTTGTAACGTTTCGACGTTATTAGATTTCGATGTTATAGATTCAATGTTATTGCATTCAATGATATAACATTTTGATGTTATAATATAGACTCATCTATTTAAGGTTTGTCATTGTTGACTAAACTTGATATGATATGGCACAAAAAAGTAATTTCAACTGATATCAACCCGATGATACAATCATATAAGCTTAAGATTTTCTAGTATAAAATACCAAACAATCATGGAGGTGCAGTGCATAATGAAGATCAAACACACAGAGGAAATCCAGCAAACTCACATAATGGTCACAGGAAATAAGACTACAATTATTCTGTGCTTACTGATCAAATTCTGGGTCTTGTAGAGTAATCATGACAGACACTGCATTAGGCAACATGAATGTATCCCCAGGTATTTCATGCGATAACAATACTTGTCTTCCTTCCACTCCATAAAAAACTATTTGCCACATTTTTCAAACTTTAAAATTGTTAAGACTTTTCCACAGTTCAAATAAAATGATTTCCATGCAGCTATCAAAGGCACATTGTTAAAATTATATAAGAAATATTGGCTTATGTTTCATGTCTTCAAGATTTACCTGAACAAAATGCTTTTCCTTGCAAATCAAGAGTGAATGTCTATTTGTCCTGGTTCCCTTCAATAAACACACATTACACCAAATGACATTTGACGACCTTTATTAAACTTCCATAACCATAACTTTATTGACCAATATTTTAATTTATTAATCACAGCATAAACATCCATAAAGCGGTTAACTAGGGCAACATGACCTCGCTGCTCCTTTTTGGTTTAATTTAACTAGGGCAGTGTGACCTCACTCACTCTGACCAAATAAGCAGCGTCCTTCCCCTCACTTGCTTATTTTACTTATCAAGCAGCATCCCATCGCTCACTTTCATTTCCCTCTTGTTGAATTAAACATCCAACCAAATAAGCAGCATCCTTACCTCCACTCGATTACTTTACTTATCAAGCAGCTTCCAACAACTCACTTTCATTTCCCAGTTCATTAAAATGAAGAGCCAACATCAGAGGGGAGACAGAAGAGGGACAAGCAGGCCCCTCTTCTCCGCCTACCCAAACTTACAAATAACCACTCAATTCAAAATATTCCAAAAACAGGGAGGGAGGGCAGGTAGCAAGTTCACGCCAACATGTGATTCCTTACAAAATTACCTCACATAAAACCCATACACTTACCTCATTTCCTCCCAATCAGTCTACTTTCCCATTTAACCCTTTCATCCTGCCAACTAACTGTCTTCCCCTACCCTCTTAATCTCATTGCTATTTCTACCTAACCCCCCCCCACCCCCCCAGTTGAAGATGTCCCTGGACAAATTAGTTTCTTGCCAAACATCATTTGACACTATGTTTGATTTGGTATTGCATTTCTCCAAATTATCTTTGCAATTTGTAAGCTACTCGGCTCTTCCTCTTTCCATCTGCCCCTTGATGTATTTTGCTTATTCCCAGACTTTCCTGAGGATTCATTATCATGCATGCAACTGTCACTCTAAGCCTACATGCTCCTTTTATGTTGACGTGATGTGGAGCAGTAAGCTGCAAAGCAAGCCTATATACTCAGCAGCACCTGCTCATGGCCAGAATACCTTCTAGCAGCCATGAACAGATGCAGAGATGCCCAAGCAGACAATATAAATGCCAGGTTGTATAAACACGTAACCCCACTAAGTGAGCATGGGTGGACAGCACAATACAAGGCAAGGGCAACTTGAATTTCATAATTAAGAAGCAGGGGAAGCTAAATAAAGAAAGTGTACTTAGATACAATTAGATTAGTGCACAAACAGCAGTAATGAAATATTTTTTTATCTATACATGCTATCCTTTTCATTTAAGGACAAGTACATAAATAAAAATGAATTGTTGACAAAGGATATGAGAGGAAAACAAAGCTACCATGTAACAAAGGATAAATTTGATAAATGTTTTTAAACTGCTGAACTGAGACAATGACAAGAACAGTAGATACATTAGGGGACAGTTGCATATCCTGCAGTTATTGCACATTAGATGTGTAAGCAGAACATTATCTGTTGTAATCAACATCATGCTGTAGTTGCCACCTATCAAGCACAATAAAATAAAAAATGAGCCCTACAACTGTTGTCTTATGCACTTCACAGATGAACATTGTATTGCCATTTGTTGTCAATTTTAACCATAAAAGGGTATTGCAGAGATAAATATGTATTAGCTCAGAATATGCTGCATATTAATGTGAACTATAAACATTAGTATATACAATTATATAACCTAAATGTACATTTGCCACTATACATTTTCTGTGGCATGCTCGGTAATATTTGTGTTATTCACATGATCACATTGAGAATGCCTAGTTAGTCCTGTGTAGCAGGTGTATGCAGGAACTCTGTCATTGTAATGTATACTGTGAGACTGATCAAAGGTTATTAATGACATTTACAACATTCATGTCATAACATACATATGGGTTAAAGAATTGTTAACAATTTCACTGCTTTATATGTATGAAGGAAACAAAGCTGCTGTTGGGTATATCAGTGTTGACACCTGTGACAATATGGAAATGTGGAGAAGAATCACAGACATCTGTGCAATTATTCTAATAACAGAAGTTAAGTCATGAAAAAGTAATGTTTTCAGCAAACAGCACACTGTCAATTTAGTAAATGCGTGACTGTTCATGCATGATGTATGTGTTTGTATGTAGCAAAATACAGAAGAACATGACACATACACAGAATATGTATCACATTTACCAGGATATAAACAGAATAATGATCTGATATGCATATTACCAGTTGTCTAACTTTAACAGAAGTGGCAAACATATATCAAAATGAGGCATGGGCATGTGATATATGCAAACATGACAATAAATCAAGGTGCAACTCAAATGTAGTCAGTCCTCTGACAAGTGAGTTGTGTGTGTGTCTCTGAATGTCATGATCTGTATCAATGTGCATTGCATGTATTTATCTAACACAAATGGATAGGTAGCCCAGACAAGACTTGGGCAAAATAAAATTCTGTGTCAGCATTATGCTAATTCATCTGTTACTAGAGAAATGTAGCAATTGTCAGGTTGCAGTTATTTGAGTATGATGCACTTGAGTTACTGTAATCAATGATATGACATGTGTCCTTCCTGGTGAAAGTGCCACACAATCCATGCTGACTTTAATAAGTGTATCCAAGTACACATCTGAATGTAGTATATTCTAACTTATATTTAAGCATGAAGTGAGCATTGTTAAAAGCATTGCAGAGACTTGTATGACACTACAGTAACATACTTCACATACAGATGAAACATTAACTTGTATTATTAAGTGATCTGTTTAAGATTTACATTATACATACACCAACTGTACATTGGCCTGTGACAAATGTTGTTATCCTCATTGTATGGGTCAATAACTCCTTGGTGCAACCATTGGCAAAGTTAAACATCCACAGTCTAATTCTGTTACATTTTGACAAAGAAGAAGACATGACAAGAACTATCTCACAACATTGCTGACTTCATGTGCTTTATGCTAAACGGCCAGCATTTACAGCATCATTATACTTGACATTATCATGAGGAAGTACAGCAACTACCACAATAACATGAACTACCCAACACAGAAACACAAGTATCATGGCACAGCCCACTCACACTTTAACACAAAAACACAAGAAAGCATTGTATCACATCCCGCTCACACTTTCAATGAATTTGCAGCATGGCACACATTAAAAATTATGTATAAGCCCTCATGTCCTATAAACCCCTAGAATGTGAACAAAATAATTAAATGTATATGTACATTTTTTGTATGACTTAATGGAATATTTATTTATTTATTTATTTTACATTTGTTAACCGGGTTAGTCTGACTGAGCTTTTGGCTCATTTTCAGCAGAGACCCAGGGAGATAAGCTCCTCAGGGCAAAACAATTTTAAATTTTAGAAACAAAGTATTAACAATCAGCTTTAGGCTCTTTTCATAGAATAAAGATAATTTTTTTAGGAAATAAATAATGCCAATGAGCATTCACAGATGTATTCAGCCTTTACATCTTGCCAGACTCAAGCACATTCCACAGTGCATCAACCATTGCCACCACAGAAAGAGGCATATCAGATGTGTTATGAAGAACACGCTTGTAGGGATTACATCACTATCCTATTGTAACGGGTATGGATCCCCTAACATGGAGTGTAAGACATAAAAATAGTGTCCCTCTTACTGTGCCATATCTACATTCTTTGTCTAAGCTAATCCTGTCCATCACAGCTGTCAGACAGACAGATCTTATCAGATTCAACCTGCTGTTAATCATGCTACACACTTTATAGAGGTGCATATTAACTGTGCCTTCCACAGGCGATAGTAATGCCATTTGTCACAAATAAAACAGTTCACCATGTGAAGTCAGAAAGGGCTTTTGATTTTAATTAATCCAATACAAATTGTCTGAGGGATGACAAGGACATAGGTATGTTATTGCTCACACAACTGTGAGCAGTCCACTTTCATTGTCGGTTGGCTAGGCCACTCTTGCCTGTCCATGTAGTTTTGCACACATACCCAGATTCAGACCACTGTATAACTACATAGATATGCTACACAAGTCAGTATTAACTGACTCACACAATACCTATTTGACTGGTATGAAAACCCCAATGTGTTGAAAGGTGTTTTTTGTTACATAAAACTGGACAGAAATAATTTGATGCAATGTTGTATGTGTCACATCAATGCACTCACATAATGTCCTTCACTGGAGCTGAACATCCACCTATGTAAGTCCACAAGCTGCAAAAATGTGCATTAGCCACAAGCACCATAGATAATGTCTTACCACAACTGTGACATAGAACATATTTGAAGTCATGACTTGTTGCAAAGCAGTTGTATGGGGTAAAAGTAATGGGGGAGCTCTCTCCCCCTGTAATTGTATACATTACATCTGTGGAGGATATAATTCATGATTAGAAGTATACTGACACACACTGATAATATTCAAGCACTGCAGGTTTCAAACACCTACCTATGTGACCACATAAGCTACTTGATATTGTGTAGACTGCACACACCATAATAGCAGTCACATTACAGTTGTGAGATAGTGCGTATTTAAGGACATTACATCATCTTATTGATGCAAGGCATATGTGTGCCTGCAAATGGGCTAAAAGAGTCATGTGATCTGTCTCTTTGTCATAAAATATTGCAAGATGGCAGATATATCCTAACACACATTTTGCATAATGCAGTCATTACTATGATGGTAGAAGTACAACCATGCATAATTCTCAATTTGAACTTATGACCTAATAAAATAATAAGCTGCAGAACATCATATCCTTTTCAAAGGCCATAGGAGAAGGTTTACTACTATGTTTAAATAAAGCACATTTTAACAAATGACACCATAACTGTTTAACCAATGAGTTGTCTGTGCTAAAATAGACAGAAGGCAGTGAAACAGACCTCTTCAGGTATATTCATGCACATTCCCGCACACACACACACACACACACACACACTGATACAACTGATACTATGGACCAATGTCTGGATTTGAACCAACTATCTAATTAAGATCGCAATCTAGAGCACACTGCATGAATCACAAGCTCCACTTGAGATGGTTGTTTGCAACTGTTACAGTGCACATTTGAATGGATAACATCACCATTGCTTAACATAATTTACACATGTAATATCTGACTTGTGTAGTAATTATTAATGACAGCTGTATTACTGAAAGTATTCCAAGTAGCAATTTTGAAATTTTTTTTGGGCCTTCAGATAGGAAACGTCATTGCACACTGCCAATTGGCGCACAAATACAGAAGTCATACAAAAATGTTTAATTAAAAATAAACCAATTATATGTTTTATCTAGCAATAAACAGAGAACTTTTGGCATTATAGGTTCATAGGTTCATAGGCTGGCACTAGGTAATCCACCCTAGGGCCTATACAAGCCTAGCCATAACAATTCCCTGGCTATTTCTTCCCACAGAATTTACTTCCCAGAACCCCTGTCTAGCAGGGCGACTGACGTGATTCCCAGGGTGAATTTCCTATCTCCCATCCAATCATCAAAGTTCCTTTTGAAGAAGGCCAAAGAGGCGCTTTGCTTGACATGTATGGGCAATCTATTCCAGAGTCTGGCATAGTCATCCTTTTAACATCTGCTTGTCATGTGATAACTTGTATTTCTGGTACACATCATCAGACCTTTAAGTAATGCCAATTATTGTGAAAGGGATACACAGTAAATGACATTAGCTCATTTTTGAAACAGCATATACAAATAGTAATGACATACTTTTAAAGAGAATGAATTACTGTCATGATTATTACTTGGGAGATATGGACAAGTAACCCAGCATATAATACGTATATTTTGTACATACAATTTTTCCACATTCCACATCTTACTGATTTTTTGTTATCACACTTTAAAAACTGACATATTTTACATCATGCATACCAAATGCCATTATTAATAATAAGACTTGTAACAAAATTTTGCAACAGCAGTTCACAAGGATTATAGGTTACATTTTTAAGCATTTATCAAACATACTTTGTCTGTTCAGTTCATATTCAAAAATGAGTGCCAATACTTAATCCGACCCGTATATGTAAAAATATCAGTAGTCTAGATTTGAACCCACCATTACATCTGCTGATGCTCCCAACTCAATGTATTTATAGCTTGTCCCACAAAGAAAGGTAGCTGACAGGTGCATTTTATTCATTCAGTACTAACTAGAATGTTGATGGCAGAGCACCGGCAGCAGTCTTATTTACATTAATGATGGTATGTCAAATTAAAATTTGACTTTTTCCCTTTTGAAATGAACCATTGCTCACTGCTAGTGGCAAATGGCTGTCCCCTGTGTACATTGTCAAATGGTATGTAAAGAATGAAGCAAAAAAAAAAAAATCAAAGGATTGTAAAAGGCATCTTTCTGATGTTTGTTCAGCTGTGTTACCTTATAACATGAAAATATGCACATCAAACACCACTATTTTCACACAAACAGCTGCATCTCTGAATATGAACCTTGAAACCATGGCTTTAACATGACACATTTGAAATTATTTTCAGTATTTATCTCATATGCATATTATTAAGAAGAGAAAAGTAGATTACTTATACTCATAGGTTCATAGGATGATACTTTGCTATTGGCCTGGAGCCCCTTTTAAGGCTAGCCAAGAATTTTGCCCATGTTCCCACAAAGTCAGCACCTGTTTCCCCTGTCCAGCAGGGACACAGGTGGGATCCCAAGAGTGTATTTTCTGTTCCCCATCCAGTCGCCCAGGTTCTTCTTAAAGAGGGCTAGAGAGGTGCTATGCTTGACATGGAGAGGGAGTCTGTTCTATAGATGCAGGAGTCTTTGGGACAGAAATCTATTCTGCCGACAAGTTCTCTTAATGTTACAGACCGGGTTGAGGCCTTGCATGTGGGTTGTGCGAGCAGAGTTTGACTTACGGATATGCAGCAACTCTATCAAGGCTGGGTGTGAGATGGCCTTGTATGCCAGACACAGGTCACCTCTGAGCAGTCAGTATGAGACTGGATAGAGGGACAGGGCTTTTAGCCTATCAGTAAAAGACAGGTGCTCCAGACCCTGGATTTTCCTGGTCAGGAACCTCTGTGGATAAGTCTGTGGACAATATTAGCAATGAAGACAGTGTAAGTCTTACACAGCTTTTGGCTTTAATATCCCCAAGCACAGCTGCTGCATGTGCTTGGCAAGGTACATGCTGAAGGGGGCATTGTACTCAATAGTGGGTGTAATAAGGGAGGAGTACAGGGATGTTATGACCTCTTGTTCCTGGATGAAATATCCTTACTTATGAGGTGGGTTATGTAGAAAGCCTTCCATACAATGGAGGCAACATGGTGGTCAAAAGTCAGGTTGCAGTCAACCTGGGTGCCCAAGTCCCTCATGACTGCATGCTTAGTATATTGTTATGAATGTGATAATTAGTGGGGACTTCATTCCCCCCAAAGGGGATAATGATGTATTTCTTGGCATTCAGTTTGAGGCCATGCCTCTGGCACCAGTCATTTGTTTGGATAAGGCCCTCTTGGAGGATGTTCACATGACTAGGGGAGTTTAAGACAGCACCCAGCTTGTAGTCATCTGTAAACTTGGTCAGCCTCAGGCCACTAGTTTTGGCTTGCACCCCAGAAAAGCATATCCCAAACAGTAGAGGCCCAAAGACTGATCCTTGGGGTACACCGCTCATTACAGGTCCACTACTAGAGGTGGCTTCTCCTATTTTGACTGAGTTGGTTTTATCAGTGAGCCGGTTAGCTACTCATCTTGTAACATATGGGTTGATGCCTAGCGGGGAGAGTTTATCTATTATGCCTGAGTGGAGAATGGTGTCGAAGGCTTTGGCTAGGTCAAGGTAGGTGGTGTGCACTGTCTTCCCCTTGTCCATGGATTTGGTGACTGTTTTGAAGAAGTCAACCAAATTTAACAGGCATGATCTCCTGTGGGATCAAGCATTTGGAGGTTGCCAATGTCCATATTCATAAGGTCCATTATCATGTGTTCCATGGCCTTGCAGATCAGGCTAGTTAGGTTGATGGGCCTATAGTTGCCTGGGTCAGTGGATGCTCCACCTTTATGAAGAGGGATCACAGTGGTTGTCCTCCATTTGGCTGGGATGAAGACAGTGCTCAGGCTATGGTTGAATATGATGCCTAATGGAGCTGACAGCTCACGCCTGAGTTCATGTAGGATACACCCAGGGATATTGTCGGGTTCCATGGAGACTGTATTTTTTGCCTTTGAGAGGGCATTAAACACCTGCTCGCTGGTGATGAGGGGAGGGGGGGTGCTGGGAATGTCCTGGTTTACTGACGGGGGACAAGGGGGGTGAAGTTTTCACTGAACCTGTCTGCCAGTAGGTTGGCCAAATCTATGATGTTTGTGTATGTGGTGTTATTGACCTCCAGTTCAGAGCAGATTTTGGTGTCACCTTTTAGACTGCAGATGTATATGAAGAATGTCTTGTGATCATCCTTAATGGATGTGGCCAATCTGGACTCAAAGTTAGCCTTAGAGGATTTCACCAGTGACCTTATTTACTTGTTTAGACACAGGAGAGATTTCTTCCAACTTGACACCTGCTCCTTCTTGGTCCTGGGCAGCAATGTTTTCCTTTTATTATAGAGTTTATTTATTACTGTTGTCCACCAGACAGGTTTACTCAGTCTTGACATTGCATCAGTTTACATTAAGGGTCTAAGATAAAGCATTTTCTCTCAATTGTCCTTTGCAATTCCTCAGTAGATATGCCGATGAATGGGATATTTGCAACACTTAAGCTAATTATTCCTTTTTTGTGAGAAGTATTATCTTTTTCATATTTTTTTAAGATGGATGCAATGTCACTTGGATTAACTTTGAAAATACGTTTTTGTAAATTAAGCTGCTACGTACCTTATATGTATTGCCAACAGCTTTTTACTCAAAGGCACAGTTAGGTCATAAGCATTTAGTAATACAATTGTTCTAAAGGTTTTCTCCTAACTCATTTAATGTAATCCCCCTGAGATTTTGTTAAATCCCTGACACACCCTAAGTACACATCAAAGTGACAGCATTGCAAAACAATTAATTATTCTTGCAGTAATACTAATAATTTTCACTTCTTAATGCTCAATCTTGTACTGCTAGGGCATGTGCATGTAACATATGTGTAGGGTGGTAATGGAGGCATAGGCTCATTCAACAAGGGCCTCAGAAGATCTAGTCCAAATAGTGCATATTGTGCATTCTGACTTGCAAAACTGCCTGAACCATGTGAGTGACTCCATGCACAGGATGAATGATACACTGGATCATGCAGTGTCTGTAATGGAATGTCTGCTGGGATTGTTCAGCATCCATGTGGCTGGAGAGATGCTACATCACTGGGTGTTAGCCAACGTGGCTGCTCCAGATCCTGCTCCTGTGCTAGCTTTACTCCTACTGCTCCATCTGTTGTTGAGGTGTCCACACCCCGATGTGGTAGTCACATGTTCATGATTACAGAGTTGTGATGACAGCTCATCCAGCAGACATCATCCACATTCAAGAAGTACCTCTACTTCTAGCCAGGATCATGGAACTAGCAATGTAACTCCTGGCAGAGGTAGTTTTCATGGTTGGGTCAGCGATGTCATAGTCAACCATGCATGGTTCACACCTGTCCAAGAAGATAGGAAGTAGAGCTAGGACAAATGTTTTGATTGTGTTCATGTAGACCCCCACACACATTAAAACTCATCTTTGCCATACCACCTCACACACATGCATACACCCACACCCACAAGTTATATAAACCTTAATACTGAATGATATAAATCTGTTGTTATGGCCCTGACAATGGATACTTGCTGAAAAACTGGTTTCTCACTTTCACACACTTTCTCCTTTGGTGTTGGACTACCTTCCTTGTAATCCCCCCACCCCTGCACCTTGTGCAAGTGATGATGACTGTGTCCTGCCCTTTGCACATTTCTTTGTGACCTAAGACTGCCTATGTCTGAGGCATACAGTGGATAGTTAATGCTTGCTCATTCAAATGCTTGCTTTAAATGAATATATTGCAAGAACTGTTGTTTTATAGTTTTTTTTCCTGCTCAGTATTAAATCCTCTTGATCCTCATTGTATTTGTTCTATTATTCTTACTAATGCAGTCCTACTAGACAGTAATTAGCACTCACTCAGCATCTTGTGCAAATGATGGTAAGATTGCCTTGGTCACTATTAGGATATCTGCACTGCACAACTGTAATGTGCAATTCACAGTATTGGGTAGAATCATATATCTATAGTGCATATATCACTTATGAATTAATACTGAAATTCCTCAACAGTTGAACCATGCTTCAACATTGTGATGCAGATACCTGCAAACGAGGCTAATTTTATATATATATGCACACACACACACACACACACACACATATATATATATATATATATATATATATATATATATATATATATATATATGGATCCACTTTGTAATCCCGAAATATTGAAATCCCGAATCTCAGTATTTCGAACTTACAAAGCCGAAAACACTAAATCCCGAAACCCCATAACCACGAAATTTAAAATCCCAAACATACAATACACATACAGTACACACATACACATACACACAACTTCCCCCCACAATCAAACAGATAATCCTACACTACAGATAAGCAGGGGGGCAAGCCCCCCTGCACCCCCATGTGGGGGGCTGCACCCCACCCACCCCCCTACTTGAATATACCAACTCCGAGATTGCACAGACACACAAAGGAAACTCGCATTCACACATTTCACAGTCCTTCACACACACACATCACAGTCACAACACACACTGACACACACTATAGCACCTAACCAACATACATACACATACATACTTACCTAAACTTCCAACCATCCATTCACACACCGCACCACCAGAAGTGCGAAATTCAACATCTCCGAGCTTTGGGATTTTGAATTCCGCACTTCTGTGTTTTCATGATTTTGTGATTCAGGTATAGAATTTTGAAATACTGAAATTCAGGATTTCAGTATTTCGAAATTATGAAGTGGACCAATACATATATATATATATATATATATATATATATATATATATATATATATATATATATGGGTCCCTATCAGATCGTCGAAATTTCAATTCACCTAACTGTCATTTCGTCTAAACTTCATTACATCGACAAGCATTTTAGGTGGGGGGCTTCGCCCCCAATGTGGGGGGCTGTGCCCCCCACACACCCCCTAACTATATATATCAACTCCAGGGTCGCACAACATTGGGGACGGGGGCAAATGCTTGTCGATGTAATGAAGTTTAGACGAAATGACAGTTAGGTGAATTGAAATTTCGACGATCTGATAGGGACCCATATATATATATATATATATATATATGTATATGTATATATATGTATATATATATTAGATATAGATATATATAGATATAGATATATAAATATATAAATATAGATACAGCTATCCCGTTGTTAACACATTCGTACTTACTTTGGTTACCACTGCTGCTACAATATTTGCCTTCACGAATGACTCAATCTCATACTCACAGAACACAGCCATTACTCTCAAGCAATATTTTTTGTGCTTTTATATTAACAGGACTGGGATATTCCACCTAGTGGCAGTAGTTGGTGGCCTGGTCTTTCTGAATTGGAAAACACAGCTGTCAACCTATAAAACTAGCACTGAGACTATAACCTGCTGTTTACTGATGCATTGCACAGAGTTAAGTTCAGAGCAGGTAGCATGTGCATCAGATAGCACTAATACCATATCTTAGCACTAATACCATACCCTAGCACTATTCAGTTCTATACATACCCTAGCACTATTCAGCTCTATAAACAAACTGTAGAGACCAGGCTAGAAGACCTATTTAAAGCCCAGTCCTCAAACCCTAATATTCCACCCTAATGCATGCCTGGACAACATAGATATGCAATTTCTAAATGTCTCCATAGCCAGCTTATGGGTATCCTGAGACAATGTAGAAATTGTTTCATGCTCACTGACAACCTTTTACTTCTTCAAGAAACCAATACAGTATGTGAGAGATGAACATCCCCAATGTCATTGGAGGCAAAAAAAAACTTACATGCAAATAAGGTTGTCAAGAACACACACGGACACACACACACACACACACACACACACACACACACACACACACACACACACACACACACACACACACACACACACACACACACACTCTGCATTCACTACACATAGCATCAACTCACATAGACTATCTTATGCTGAGGCCCTAAAAAGCAATCTCTTCAAACCTTAAAGACCTCCCAAGCCTGGAAACAACAATGCTGATCCTCAGCAATCTCTAAAGTACACACCAAAAACACCAAACACTGCACATAAACCTACCTCCAATGGACCCCACAAAGCCCACAAGGCAAGCAAACAATTTACCCAAGTCTCTTTTCATAGGGACTCCATTGTACACCAGACAGATGCTCCACTTACCAGATTGGACAAGGAGAATATCACAGTTAGTTGTTTTTCTGGAGCCAGGATCTGCCAAGTTACACATGCACTCAGTTCAGTGCACCAAGGTACCAGTATGATTCCATCATGGTCCCTGTAGGTGTAAATGACTTGAGACATACCTCTCTGGATTATATGAAGAAAGACATTATGGGCCTCCGTGGATATGTGTCTCAGACTGGTATATGCCTTGCACTGAGCATTATTCTACCTTCACCAAGGATGATGCCATACTATGAACAAAACATGATTGACTTTAACAATTGGCTTACTTTCTGATGTCAGTCCAGGTGGACTTAACGCCTTTCATCCTGGGTGGACATGGTCAACGGACCATGTTGTTTTGCCACAGATGGCCTGCACCTATCCCCTCTAAGATTATGGATTTTGGCTAAAAAAACTACCAATGTAGCAAAAAGAAAAAAAAAAGAAACAAGCACAGGAACCTAAAGGTGTTACTGCTCTATGCTAAGAACCTTAACAAGAAATTCCACACCCTCCAAGCTCTCCTCACTCTGGAGAATGTAGCCATCTGTGCCATTACCGAGATATGGTTTAAAGTGCTTTGGCAATGGAAGGTTACAGTGCCTTCCGCACATTTAGACCATCAGCTGGGTTGACAGGAACTAAAGGTTAAGGTGTCTCAATTTACATTAGCAACAAGTACAGTTCAAGGTTGATTAAACAGGATGACACCCTGGAGTTCATCCATGTGCAAATCGCTTTAGATAAATTCTCTTATCATCACCATCTATGTCTCAAGATTTCAACAACTCTTATCCAGACCTACTGGAGGCATTCTCCATTCAACCAAACACTCTATTCATGGCAGACATTAACTACCCCTGTATAGACTGGGAAATATGCACTGTCACCAACTTGCAGACACTCTATTTCCTTGTCTTTATTAACACAAATGTCATTGATCAATTAGTATGCACTTCAACCAGAGGTTCAAACATACTGGACCTTGTTCTCACCAATATTGGAGAAAGCTGAACCCCCCATGTCACATCATCACTGGTGAGGTCGCATCACAAAGCTGTCTCATTTGAAATAACAATCAACTTGGTAAACCCAGCAGAACCTGTTAAAGTTAAAAACTGTTCTAAAGCAAACTACATCCTATTAAGTGGCAGTTTGTCAAAATTCCATGCCCTGCTCATTAGAGTTCACAACCGCCTATCCAATATTATTCACAAAAGCATTGTTCAAATGTGTGATTGGCTGCATACAGGCTGCTGTACCTACCAGAAGTAAGCCTAAAATATGCCCTCCCCCCCAAAAAAAAACAGGCTGGTGGAGTCCTAATCTTAACAGATTGTATAACCAAAGTGAAAAAGTCATGGCCAAACTCAGAATGATCAACTCTCATAATGACAGGAACTGACTAATAAAATTAAATAGGAAACTAAGAGGACTAATTAAATCCAATAAGGCCAATTATGAGATCAAAATAGCTTCTGAAGCTAGAGCCACTCACAAGGCCTTCTACAGCTATGTCTGAAACGTCAAAGGTAGCATGCAACAGTATGCTGAACTGGTAGTAAATGGTACCACCTTCACTTGAGTAGAGTAACATAGTGAATATGATGGCTGACAAGTTCATCTCAAACTTTAACCCCCCCCCCCCGCTACTCCTTGTTAAATGTCTACCAGCATAACCCACACAGCAATCAGCAGGGATCAGGTCATAACGGTGCTCACTAAGACCAAAAACATGCCTCATTGGGTCCCAATATCCTAGGTTGCCTGTCAAATAGCCGGAAACATGACCTAACAGGACTACTTGAGTCATTTTCAACTACAGCCTCAGAACAAGCTATCTACCAAGTGAATGGAGGATGACTATCCAGCTTCACAAGGGTGGAACATCAACTGGTCAATGAAACTACAGACCCATTAGTCTAACTAGTCTAATATGAAAAGCCATAGAATGAATTATAATGGAAATGACCAACAAAGACATTGGCAAACTAAAGCCACTGGACCCACCCTAGTTTAATTTTGTCAAAGTAAGCTCACGCCTACTTGACTTGATCGACTTCTTTGAGAAGATAACCAAGTCAATGGATGAAGAGAAAATGGTGCATATCACATACCTAGCCCTGGCTAAGGTATTTGACACAATACAGCAATCAGGTATTGTGGACAATGTATTTATTTATTTATTTATTGACATTTATTGACCAGAAAGTCCAATGGGTCAGAAATCCATTTTCAGTGGCGGCCCGGGGAAAAAAGCTCCAGTTACAGATAAAAATGTTTGCAACAAGATACTATTTACAATAATAAGACAGTTTACAACAAAGATTTATATACAATTTTTATACAATATTGTACTGATTAATAATACACAGAGTAGAAAATTTGATACAGACTAGTTAGGTGGTAGTAGTACACATACTATTTTTAATGGCATTCATTGCATTGACGGAAGAAGACAGTAGATACATTCATAATAATCAGTTCATTTATGCACTTCAATTAATGGAAAGTTTAGGATTTAGCCTTATTGAAAAGTCATTGAACTTCGGTGGATTTAGAAATTGTTACTTGAAATTGAGAAGAGTAGTGCCAGTGAGCAGAACTCACTGAACTAAGCATAAATCCTTACACAGTTCACTGGATTGCCAGCTAGCTCACAGATAGAACCCAAGAAGTCAGGATTGATGAAATCACCTCCACCAAGAAGCAGATCACCAGTGGAGTACCACAGGGAACTGTGCCAGGCCCACTCCTGTTTGGCGTCTACTTCCAGGAAGTCAAGACTAATCTCATGGGCCACTGGCTCATAAGTTTGCATAAAATTGCAGACTGGGTGATATCATAAATTACCCCTATAACATTAATATCCTACAAGAGGGTTTAACACAGACAAATGACTGGTGCCAAATACACAGATTGAAACTCAATGCAAAGCAGTGCATTATAGTGCCTTTTGGGAAAATGTCTACAAAGGCAAATTACTCCATTTACATGATACCCCTAAGAGTAGACCCAGTAGTTAGGGATCTGGGAACATCTGTATACAGTAATCTGATCTTTGACTGATACATAGCCAAGGTAGTAACAAAATCATTCTATGTCACCCAACTTATATGTACAGGTATGACATCTAGGCCCAAGGAAGTTATAGTACCATGCTACTCATCCCTTATCAGACGCATCATTCAATATTATACCCCTTCAGCATGTACCTCACTAGGCATATGCAACAGCTGGAATGTTCACAGAGGTTCCTCAACAAGAGAAACCAGGGTGTTAACACACTGTCATATACATATCATCTTAGATCCCTTTCTCTATACTCGGTCAAATGCAGGTTGCTGAAAGGCAATTTGTGCTTGACACATAAAGCATCCTTAGATCCAGCCCTGATGGAGCTCTTGCATGTCTGCAAAATGAGCAGCACCAAAAAAACTAAATCCAGGGATATGAACTTTGCTCACAACATAAATAGAACATGCTGATGAGACAAATACATATGTGACTCAAAGCATTCCCATGCTCTTGAATAGGCTCCCCATCCATGTGAAGCAGAGTTCATCCCTAAACCTATTCAAATGTGATCTTGACCACTGGATGAGAGATTGCAAATTCATCCTCAGAATGGCTACGTCTCTTATGGACAGAGCCCATCAGTAAATATTCCTTAACAAACACTGGAAAGGTAACCATAAATTCATTCCTGAGCTGGCCCCCAAGTCTCTTATAGATTAAGGCCAGCAGTAAACATTCCCTAAATAACATATCCCCCACATAACTTTTTAGCACCCTCCTGACTAATATACCCCTGCTAACTAACATACCCCTCCTAACAAACATGCCCCCCCTCAATTAAGACACATGTCTTACCAAAGGATGCAATTGAGTTGGGTTGCATGGCTAGGCTTATAAAGGCCCTGGTGATCATTAGGCTAGTATATACCTAGGCAACTATTAACTGGCAAGTAAAGGCTGAAGAATTTTGAAGGCATCTCTTTTACTGTTTTTATGTGCTTAGCATCAAGGTTTTCACTTAAGTACCTCTCTGCCTCTTAGCCAGAAAATTGGCATATTGTGCATGTCTATGTCTGCCAGGATAATCTGTGGCTGCTGGCTCTTCCTCATACTCCTAATCTGTATCTGCTGGCTCTGCTTGTCCTGCCTGTACCGCTGAAAACTGCAGTCCTTGGCCTTGTTTATTTATTTATTTATTTTACATGTGTTTATCAGGATAGTCCGACTGGACACAGGTCCATTTACAGTGGAAGCCTGGGAAGACATAATTAGACACATGGTACAAATACAATATATATACAAAATAAAAGAACATTAATACAGAATTAAATAACATGGTTAAACATAAAGTGATATAAAATTTGAAATCAGCAGAAAAGATTCCTAAGACTGTAGCAAATTAACAGTAGGCATAATAGGATAGGTAGATGCAATGCATGGACATAGCCAGGTATTCATCAGGTGTACTTTGTGAGTTTTTTAACTGTGTAGTAGAGGCAGAAGTCAGAGCAGGGGGGAGGGTTGTTCCAGCTATGTTATGAGAGAGTAATGCTTTCCCTGCAGTGCTGTTAGCCCTGGAGATACAGAGGAGGGATTTATCAGTAGAACCGACAGGACAATTTGAACTATAGTGAGTGAAAAGATGGATTAGTGCTGGGTTTCTATCAGGATATTTCACAATATTGTAAGCAATAATTAGTTGGTGATAATTGAGTAGATGGGGAAGTTCTAGCCATTTAAGTTCTTTAGGGTTTGACAGTGATGGGTTCTGAAGGTGGAGTTGCTAGCAAACTTGGCAATTTTATTATAAAATGACTCAAGTCTGGCAAGATCCAGTTTTCTTATCTGGGTAAGAATTGGTGCAGCATACATTAGAGTGGATAGTAGATGAGTTTGGGCTAGGGTGATCCGTGCCTGATATGAGAGGAATTTCTTGTGTCTATATAGTGTTCCCATTTTTTATGGACCTTTTTGATGGTTTGTGAAATATGGATATCAAAATATAGGTTTTTGTCAATTTCTACACCAAGGAGTTTGGTGTGGTCAAAGGGAGAGATGCTAGTACCATTTTTGGAAGTGATTGTAAAGGGTAGAGTTGTAGATATAGTTTTGTTGGGGGTGAATAGTAGCAATTTAGACTTGTTGGGGTTTAGGATAAGTTGGATATGAGTAATCCAACTTTCCACAGAGGTAAAGGATTCCTGAGTGAGTTGTTGTAAAGTGGTGAGTGATGGTGCAGAGCAGATAAGAGTCGAATCATCTGCGTACTGTATAAGTGGGCCTAATATTGAGCCTTGTGGTATGCCTATAGTAGTTGGAAGTTATGGAGATAGTATGCCTTGCTATTGGACAGATTGCCGTCTAACTGACAGATAGCTTTTAAACCAGGAAATAGTCGAAGGGGCAAAGGACAGGGAGGCCATGGAGTCTAGTAGTATGGAATGTGGCACCATGTCAAATGCTTTGGATAGGTCTAAGAATATTGCAGATACAAAGTTGTTATTTCTGTGTTGGTTGACCAGATTAGTAAAAGAGAAGAGTGGTTGTTGTGCTATGGTGCTGTCTGAAGCCATGTTGTGTGGAGGAGAGGAGATTGTGTGAGTTTAGGAATTGCATAACCTGAGAGTGAATACATTTCTTGAGTACTTTAGATAAAGGGGATAGGATGGTTATGGGAAGGTAATTGGGAAAGTTGTTAAGAGTTTCCACCTTTGTGAAGAGGAATAATATATGATACTTTCCATAGTTGAGGGATATAGGCTTCCTGTATGGAGTGGTTGATAAGAATGAAAACAGAGTAAGATAAGGATTCAGCAGCTATTTTTTAGAAAGTTGGCAGGTAAACTGTCAGCAGCAAAGGTAGTACATTTCAGTTTTTGGAGGAGTTTTTTAATTGTAGAGGTAGGAACAGGTGAGAGAGTAAAGGAAGGGATATTATCAGGGTGTTTGACTGGGATATATGTATGGTTATTTTTGGATAGTTGGGAGGATAGGGATAGAATGGATTCTGTGAAGTTGTGGTTAAATTGGGAGGCTATATCTTTAGTATTATTGGTGGAGCTGGGAGTGGGAGTGGTCATTTTGCCTAATTTTAATAGGGAGTTGATAGCATGCCAAAACATTTAGGGATCTTTTGAGTGTTTGTTTTGGACAACAAGGAAATAATTCCGTTTATCATGTTTGGTTTGTTCCTTGGCTTGATTTCTAAGTTGATGGTAGTTTTGTTTGGATAAGCTAGCGTTATCTCTCTTACAGATTTTCCAAGCCTTATCACTAGCTTTTAATAGGGCTCTTGTGTCCCTACTTAGCCATGGTGCATAGTTTGCCTTGACTCTAATTTTCCTAATGGGTGCAACTATATTAAGGACATTAGTGAGAGTACTGTTAAAGTATCTGATGGCTTGGTCCAAACCTAGGGTTAGTAGTGGTTCCCATTTACATTGGCTTAGAATACAGTTAAGATCCTGTATATTTAGTTTGCAGTCATCTCTGACTTGTCTAAAAAACTGTGGGTGTAGAAAAGTTGGTGCGTTTATGTAGGAGGAATGTGGGAAGATGGTCACTTAGGCCATCTGGTAGGCATCCTGTCTGGTAGTTTTGCTTGGTGTAATTGACTAATGTCCAATCAAAAATAGATTGTTTATGGGTTTTTTATCTACTCTAGTGGGGTCTTGAAAGAGTTTGGAAAAGCCAAAGAGATTAATGTGGTTAGTGGGGTTGTTGGAGTTACAGGCTAACCAGTCAGTATTTAGGCCACCTAGTAGGATGGTTTCCTGTGGAAGATTATCTGAAGTCCATTGTAGGATTTCCTCAATGAAGGGAGAGTTATTACCTGGGGGGAATGTAACAGAAGAGAATATTGATTATTTTTTTGGTGTTATGTATAGAATTGAGCCTACAGTTTTGGCATTTTTGACATGTAGGTAGAGGGGTTTGTAGAGGTTTTATGTTGAGTGTATTTTTAAAGAGAATGGCAAACCCACCCCACCCCTTCCTGCCTGCTCTATCCAGTCTTAAGATATTATACCCTGGTGGAAGGATTTCTTCATTTTGGATGCTTGGTTTTAGCCAGGTCTCAGTAATGGTTAGCATGTCTGGCAAGTAGTGAGTTATAAATGCATGTAGGTCAGGAAGCTTGTTAGATATACACCTGGTGTTGATGTTAAGAATCAGTAAGTCTGATTTTTGTTTGGTTGGGAGTAGGGTATTAAGTGGTCCTAGGTTTGGGTGTATGTCTCCTGATATAAGAAGTCTCTTTGTGATAAACAATATGTGTTTAATTATGCGTGTTATTTCTATGTTGGATGTAAATGATATTTTTCTAGTGTAAGATTTTGTTATGTGAAACTTATACATGTGTAGTACTGAGCTGTCTTTAAATATTGTAGACTGATAGGGAAATGTATGTGTGAGTTTGTTTTAGTGGAAGTATGTGTTGTATGGAACATTGTGTTTTCTAGTGAAGTGTTAGTATGAATGGATGCGATGTTGGTTAGGAATGTGAGAGTGAGGAATAGAAATCTTAAGGTGAACTGCATTTTTGTGGGAGAGGTAGTTGGGTATTAGTGGTATTGTGGTTCAAATATGGAGGCAAGCGTGAGGGCATTGCCAGCAGTTATTATGTATGTGCTAAGGACAGAGTCAAGATAGGGGGTGTGGCTGGAGAAGAAGATAAGAGGTAGTTGACTGGAGCAGGGTGTGGTCAGGTGACTAGCGGTGAAAAATAAAAGTAGGAGTAGTGGCAGTAGGTGGGAAATGGGGGGACGGTAGGGAAGCGGAGTGAGCCGAGGGAAGCGAAGGCGAACAGAGTGGGGCTTCATCAGACCATGATTCTGCAGATCCAATCTGTTTGACTGGTCAAGGCAGGACAGTAAATGCAAGGTAATTTGGTGTGAGTATATTACAGATTTCCTTGCAATATTTCTTTATGTTTCTATGAGTCTTTAATGTGCTTAGACTGCAGGAATTACTGGGGTAGCCAAGTGGGATGTTGCCAGTGCTGCGACCCCCGAGCGGAACACTACACTATTAAATCCCCACACAATAATAGGATAACAATGAAAAAAAAAATATTAACCTTGTTTCCTTTTACTGCTTGTTAAGAAAAAACAGTTTGACTGCTGGATTTTTCAGTTATGTCATGAGCAGCAGTCCCTAATATTGCAAGCCTTTTGTAGGGGGCGGGCTGGGTAGGGTGAAAGAGTTTGATAGTTCCTAGGAGGAGAAGGAAAATATAGGTGGAGATTAGGATAGTAAAATGAGTACTTTAACTTCTTTAAATGAGTTACTAGATGCAGTATAAACTGTTAAACATAATATTCAGTCAGATTGAGCAACAGATACTTTCTGTTTTAAATGCTATACAATAACATACAATAAGTTAGACTAACAGATAGCGGGTAAAAAAAATGCTAGTTAATAGTACAATTATTTAGAACTGATAGTGACATATAACAAATTAGACACTTCAATAGCATTTCAGTGTTAGACCACAGAATTTAACGAGTTCAGTATGTCTCCTGTATCCTCTCAAACACACTGATAATTAGGCCACACTTCTCTGTGCACACTTGGGAGTGGGTGTAAGACTCTAAGCATTTTTGTTTTATATAACAGTGCTAATACAGTTTAAATGCTTCTATAACATTACAAAGTCAACGTTTTAACAAGGCCAGTATGTCTTTGTTGTCCTTGTTGCAGCTGTTTCCTGATAATTATACTGTGCAACATGGCACAGATTGTGAATATTTTGGCCAAGCCGAATACACACTCGATAATATTCCTAGTTTGACCATGTGCATCATTTTATCCTTCCTCAGTGGGATAGTGTGTGTTTTTTGTGGGTGTCATAAACCAAGATTCCAGTGCATAACCCACATCCCCCAGAAGATGCCCTTGTGAAGAGTCACCCCTAGCAAACTTTATGTGCAGGTCACAAGTGTGCCATATGTGTGAATTGTGAAAACTGCCAGAATTACCAGCACACACAATGTATCAGATGATTCCTTGGGTATTATAGACCACCTCAGAGATGACAGAGTGCTATCCTTTCCTGTTGATGTACCTCCTTCCCTGTTTACTAGGTGGGGCTTTTATTTCTATGTGTGCAGTCTATGGTCCCAAAACCTCAGGGACATGTGGTGTGGCACAGCAATTGTGGCATAGTTGTTGCTTTCTCCTTTAGGGTACATGGAAACAAGATGTGATCCCTAACATGTTGTGGCATTGCATTTAGAAACTGATGTAATATTTTGGAGACTGAGGCCTGTGACACCTCTAATACACATCCCATGTGGGTCTCTAAAAAGTGCCTGCAGTATATGTAATGATACACACACTTAATTTCCATTGGCATGGGTTCTCCATGATTTCCTTAATGTCTCAGTTGAGGGCAGCAGAATTTGCGTATTTCCTCTCGGGTATCTTTGTCCATCCTGCATCCCTCTACAATTTTTGCATCATGATGTCCAGGATAAGTCAAATGTGGTCTGAACATTCTTTTCATTCTAGGCTGAGGTTTAGTAGGAACAGCAGCAACTTTTTATTAAAATCTGTTGCACATACAGGTTAATGCTAGCAGCAGCAACCAGCAATGTGTTCATGGCTACATTCCAAAGAGTATTGGAATCGAGGCCAAAAGGGAGCACCATGTGTATACGTGCACTATGTGAACTCCTGAATGGCTCCGTAATGTTGAATTGCTTAATTATCGTGCATTTCACCTACTTATGATTTTATTAGCATATTCTGCCACTTACCCTTGTTTTGAAGGAAGGAGCAACATGCAGAGCCATTTAGTAAGTACCAAACAGCCCGCTTGCGTGTGCTCAGTGCACACATGTGCTTAGAGCTAAGTGTAGGCGTTCATGAATTTGGCCCTTTGCTTTTAGTTATGAAGGAGAATACCTTTCCTTGTGACAGGTAGCTAGCTTAATCTTTTTCTTTTTAACCAGTACAGTGTCTGTGGGTACAATGGAGGCATGAATTTTGATCTACCTTTATTTTATCTCCATGGTTCCTTAACAGTAATTAAAATATGCAAATTTTTTGAAATTTTGATGACTTTTACAAAATATACTTATGTTTTACAATAGAGGAACTTTACTTAGGTTGTATTACCCAGGCACATTGACCCAAGTATAAAGTAGTTAAAGATTACTAACTGTCAAGCTCCTACATGATGTGCAAGCTCAACTCAGCCATTTATGATTTATATAATGCTTATAGATGAAATGCCTGATTAAACATTGTAAAAATGTGATAGAGCCATCAGAGCAAACACTTTCTACAGTCACAATTCTTTGTCCAAGTAACTATAAAATGGTTATGTTGATGATGGTTTTGTAATAAGTACAACTATAACAATGACAATACACTCCATTTTTTCCAGAATTCTTAGCCTGACAAGAAGTAGGACAGAGTATCATTTAGAAACTGAAGCACAATTCCTTTTTCCAGTTGTTCTTTTCTAATGTTAAAAAGATCTTATAATGTATTTTCTTAACTACAATTTAGTTATTTCACAATAAAGTGAAACTAGTCCACACCTTCATAAACATAAGATGAGTTCATTCTCATGATAGGAAACATTTGTAGTAAAAGTACATTTCAAAGACACTGAGCTGCAGTAGTACTGTCAATTTGTCATGTTCTGCAATTAATGTCCTGCTTGACCACAAAACTTAATTCACTATGTTAATATGTTTACAAGTTGCAGTAAACAATTACATTTATTAAGCATCAGGTTAAGAATCTCCTTTGGCACTCTGACAGGCTTAGTATCAGTTACAGACATTATATATTATAATACCAGTGAAGGGTGCAGCTCAGCTGATGTTTTGTTGATATGTCCAGAACTATCATGATGTTAACCAACAACTTCTACATTAACCTAAAAAATAAACTTTGGAAACAATTTGCTATCTTAGTTCTAAAATTATCATAAAGACAAAACATTTCAACAAAATTTTTCAACAATTCTTTCTCAAAGGAACAGTTAATAAGGATATTCTACGAGGTTTGGTCCTGGGACCCCAACTCTTTTCTTTATTCATAAATGATTTTACCCTAGGCCTATGTAACTTAAATGTTATAATGTACACAGCTGACATCCTCTCACTTCATGCCAGTAAAAAAATGTAACTCTTCAGACCAATCTGAAATCCACATATTCAGCCCTTTGCATATGGCTTCACTCTAATAGACCATTAAGTAATTATAACAAAACTAATGTTACCATATTCTCTACTTCAAACAAACCCCTCACAATACCATCTTTGGTAGTTAAAGGTTTTAAAGGCAACATTGTAGTTCATGTACATGAGCAAAAATACCCTGGACTCACACTTGAACCCCTCCATAACAGCACTGCTCACACTGACAAGGTCACCAGGAAAAATAATTCTCTTCTAATATTATGCTCTCGCATCTCTTACATCCTCTTTCCCACTTCATGAACATCCATAGCCAAAAATGTTTTAATCCCCAAGTTAAATATGCCCTGCCACTCGTCAGCCTACATTCAGCACGCAACATACAAAAGTGTTAGAGCAGCCAGGAATCTGGAGATTTGACCTCCTTGCAGACAATAGGACACATCATTGTGACATACTACACAGGACACATTGGCTCCCCATGTCAACCCAAACTATACTGCTACTAGGTACACTAATATTCAAAATTCTTATGCTAGTCTACAACCCCCTCTCACACTAAAAATAAACTGTGACTTAGAGAATAAGCCTATAAGCCTACTCACTCAGATGCACTCTAAATGAAACTCTTATTTTAGCTAGGCCAAAATTTAAATAGGCTACTGGTAGTTCATAGGTTCATAGGTTCATAGGTTCATAGGTTCATACTAGGCTATCTGCCCTAGGGCATTTATAAGCCTAGCCAGAGTGTGTTTGGCTTTCGCCACCCATTTTAAATTAATTTTGCTATGCCTTTTTTTGAGGTTAGTATACTGTGCCTCTGTCTAACAGTGACACAGAAGTGATAGCCGGGGTAAACCTACGATCTCCCATCCATTCATCAAGATTCCTCTTGAAGAGAGTCAATGTGGGACTCTGCCTAACCTGGACTGGGATTTTATTCCAGAGTGAAGGGAGCCTCTGGGTTATGAGTCTGTCCCTCCAGCATGTCCTATTTATTTCAGTGCTGAGGTTCAAGTCTCTCGAGCGTGTAGCTCGATGGGATTTGGATTTTCTGAGGTGCAGCATGTCCATTAATTCCGGGTTGGACATGGCTTTATATGTCAGGCACAGATCACCTCTGAGCAGGCGGTATGCCACTGAGTAGAGCTGGAGTTTCTTTAACCGGGCAGCATATGGCATCTGTTTGAGCCCTTTGATCCTCTTGGTGAGGTACTTTTGGGGTCTTTCCAGTTGCTGCAGGTGTCTGGTAAGGTACATCCCAAAAGGGGCATTGTACTCAATTATGGGCCTGATGAGGGATGAGTAAAGAGGCACGATGACCGTCCCTGATCTAGATGTGAATCCCTTCATGATTAGGTGGGCTATATAAAATGTTTTTCTAACCACTTTGGCCACGTGGTTGTCAAATGAGAGATTGCTATCAACTTGGGTCCCCAGGTCCCTAATGAATTCTTCTGTACTTAATGGATTACCACCTATGTGGTAATTTGTGGGCACTTTGTTTTTGCCAAAGGGGATGACTATACACTTTTTGGCGTTTAGCTTGAGGCCATGGCTCTGGCACCAGTTGTCTGTTTCTATGAGGCCTTTTTGGAGGATGCCTGTGTCGGCTGGAGAGTTGATTATGGCGCCCAGTTTGCAGTCATCTGCAAACTTGGTCAGCCACAGTCCTTCCGTGTTGGTCTGTACCGCCGAGAAATATATACTGAACAAGAGAGGTCCCAGGACTGAGCCTTGTGGGATGTCACTTGTAACTGGTTTGGAGTCTGACATCGCTCCAGCAATTCTAACCATGTGGGTTCTGTCCTTGAGCCAGTTTGCAACCCATCTAGTGACATAGGGGTTTATATTTAAGCTGGTGAGCTTATCTATAATGCCCGAGTGGGGTATTGTATCGAAGGCTTTTGGGAGGTCCAGGTAGGCTGTGTGGACCACCTTCCCCTCATCAATGGCCTTGGTGACTGTTTCAAAGAAATCAACCAGGTTTAAGAGGCAGGATCTGCCCTTAACAAAGCCAAACTGGGTAGGATCCAGTGACTGTAGGTCCCCAATATCTTTATTTATGAGGTCCATGATGATCCTTTCCATAGCTTTGCAGACCAAGCTAGTCAGGCTTATGGGGCGATAGTTTCCAGGATCCGTTGAGACACCACCTTTGTGGAGAGGGACCACTGTTGCTGTATGCCACTCTTTGGGTACATATCCTGTAGTAAGGCTAAGATTGAACAGTAGTTTTATGTTTGGGTTTAGCTCTTCTTGGAGTTCATGTAGGACGCAGCCCAGGACACCATCTGGTCCCATTGCTGCTGTGTTTTTTGCTTTGGAGAGGGCGACTCTTACCTGAGCATCTGAGATGTCAGGGGGGCAGCACTCTGTTGGGATAGATATTTGCCCTTTTGGTGGGGAGAGGGGGGAGAAGTTTGCACTGAACCTGTCAGCTAAGATGTTGGCAATGTCTGTGGGCTCGGTGTATTTTTTGTCATTTTGGACTAATTCTGAGCATATCGGGGAATTCCTACCCAGGTTCCTAACATAACTAAAGAAAGCCTTGTGATTATCCTTAGTGTCCTGTGCAATTTTTCTCTCGAAGCTGGCCTTAGACGATTTTATGAGTGCCAGTAGCTTTTTGCTAATACTGATCAGAGATGCCTTCCCTTTTTGGGATTTTGCTCTATCATGTAGTAGCTTCCTCCTTCTATTGTATAGTTTGTTTATGGCTGGGGTCCACCAGACAGGACGTCTGCCTTTGGAGGATTGGGTCTTGGTTTTATTTGGGATTGCATGATCCATGCATTCCTGAAGGTGTTCATAGAATGCGTTTATAAAGGATTCCGCGGTCTGGGCCGTATTTTCCACAGGCCCAGGGGCTTTGAAGGATTTCGCCTCGGTTTTGAGGCATGTGAAATTTGCTTTAGAGAAGTTTTTCACTGTGGTTTTCTGGGCAAGTGGTGGGGTCGGGATGTGAATATCCAGTGAGATTAGTTTATGGTCTGATCTTACCAGTGAGGGATACACTTCTGGTCTGGAGCATAGTGTCCCCATGTTGGTGATGATCAGGTCCAGTATGTTTTCCCCTCTTGTGGGAGTGGTAACAAGTTGTTCCATAGCATTTGAGTTTATAAATTCTAGGAACCTTTGGGCTAGGGTGTTGGAGCTAGAGTAAAGCTCCCAGTCTATGTTTGGGTAGTTGAAGTCGCCCAATATAATGGTGTTTGGAGAAACCTTCATATTTTCCAGTATTCTCAGGAAGGCCAAGTGGGTTCCTGTGTTTGGGAGGGTGGTCTGTAGCAGGCTATAAACTGGAAGGCAGTTTTACCCACAGTTAGTTGCACATGGATAGTCTCTGATGCTTCGTGCTGTGCCACCAACCTGGATGTGTGGGTATCTTTGATGAATATTGATACTCCCCCTCCTTTTGTGGTTCGGTCCAAGTTTTGGGGCCAAAAAGCATGGTATGAGGTATAACCTGGTAGTGCTGGGGTGCTCTCGGGAGCCTTGAACCAGGTTTCTGTTACTGCACAGATATCGATGTTCTTCATGCTAAGGAGAGTTTCGAGTGCATGCATCTTGAGGTTTAGACTTCTGGCATTGAGTAGCATTACTCTTAGTTTCTTATCCCTTGTAATACCTATGGAGGTGGGTTTGTCTTTTGAGCCTTGCCTAAAAAAGGCACTATAGGGGTAGCAAGAGCCTTTGCCAATATCCGAAAGCCCAGGGGTGACAGGTGCAAGCCGTCCCTAGCGAAGCATCATGGCTTGTCGAGCATGTCATCCCAGGCTGACAGGCATTGGATCCCCTTTGAATGACACCAACACTTAAGCCAATTGTTGAAATTGATCATCTTGTCTTCATATTGTGGCATCATTCTTGGTGAGGGTAAGATGCTACTCAAGGTCAGGGTCATACCGGCCTGGGCTACATGCTCAGAGAGCTCCTCTATGTCTCTTTTCATGTAGTCCAGGGAGGTACGTCTCAGGTCATTCACACCAGCATGGACAATGACTGAGTCATATTTGTACTTGCCTTGGAGTGACCTGAGGGCTTGTGTTATGTGGTGGATCCTAGTGCCCGACAGGCAGCTCACCGTGACCTTCTCCTTGTTCAGCCTCGTGAGTGGGACATAAGTGTGCCTGACGATAGAGTCACCTATTACAAGTGTATCAGGTGTGTTGTTTAGCCTTAAGGGCTGTGACTGTTCGGCACACTGGCATTGTGAGCTATGTGTTGCACGTGTTTTGTTTTGGGGTAGCAGTTGCTTGGGTGTCTGCTTTGGAGGTCTCTGCTGCTTAGGCAGATTTTTATTTAGAGCCTCCGAGTATGTTTTTGTGTGTTTATGTGTTTGGTTTGTTGTCTTGGTAGGTCTATGTGAGACTGGAACTGTAGGGAGTGTGGTTTCCTTCTCCTCCTGACTGGTTATGCCAGTACTGAGTTGAGAGAGCTTAGCCTCCAGTTTGGCTATATGGTTGCATCTCTCACATGTGTTGGAATTTGTTGGGAGGAGGAGAGGGTTGTCTGTGTACATGAGGCAGTTGTAACATTGCCTCAAGATTCCCAGAATCACCAGCTGGACCGGAGAGGAGATTGACAACTGACCTTTGGACATGCTAGAATAGTATTGGGAATTCCTTTATAATTGAAAAAAAGGGCCAATGGGGAACAAGGTACTCAAGGGGAGTTTGTGAGGGTGTAGTGCTTTTAATTTTTTAGAGCTGACTTATATAATTGTTTTAGTGAGCAAGTGCCAGGTAACTTAAATGTAATGTGTTACTGGTAACTTAAATGCAAAAATGACAAACAGTAACTTTCTTTCAAGTGAAACAAGGAAATAAGTACAGTAAGCAATGCAGATATCACTAGGGATCCACAGAAGTGCTAAAAGGCCGCGTTTTAGGTGGAATTAGCGTTTCAGGGAAATAAACAAACAACAAGCATACAAATAAAGCTAGATTCAGCAGGCCTGGATCTAGCCTATGCTACAGCAAACAAGGTGTACCAATTTCAGTAAGAAACAGTTAGAATATGCAGGCACTATAAGCCTTTAACCAGAAATTCCCTGCTCAGAAGGGCAGAGTCCAGCCTCTCCTCCCACAAGAGTGCAGACCGCAATCCTTCTTAATGTAAAATAACTGGCATGAAGCCCAAGTGCTTAAACCAGAACTAATACACTTTTAGAATAACAGACACTGAGCTCTCAATCAGCAGTTCCCAACTTAGAAGGATGTAAGCTACCTGTCCTGTCACCACAGTGCAGGCCACAAACCTTCCTAATGTAAAAGAACTGGTCTGAAGCCCAAGTGCTTAATCCAAAAGACTTAGAAATGATAGCTACACTTTAATCAAGTTACTACCAGCAGTAATAAATACAACTGAATACTTTAAAGAATGCCTGGATTAGTGCTCAAGTTATACAAACAAAGCTAGATTCAGCAGGCCTGGATCTAGTCTATGCTACAGCAAATGAGGTGTCCCAATTTCAGTAAGAAGCAGTTCAAATATGCAGGCACTATAAGCTTTAACCAGAAATTCCCAGCTCAGAAGGACAGAGTCCAGCCTCTCCTCTCACAAGAGTGCAGAACACGAACCCTCTTAATGTAAAATAACTGGCCTCAAGCCCAAGTGCTTAAACCAGAATTAATACACTTTTAGAATAACAGACACTGAGCCCTCAATCAGCAGTTCCCAACTTAGAAGGATGTAAGCTACCTGTTCTGCCACTACAGTGCAGACCACAAACCTTCCTAATGTAAAACTGGTCTGAAGCCCAGGTGCTTAAACTAAAAGGCGTAGAATGAGTTACACCAAGCAGTAATAAATACAATTGAGTACTTTTAAGATGACGCAAAAGCAAAATAAAGTAGGAAAAAACAAATACAGTAAAAGCAGATACATTTTTTTTTTTTTTTTTTTTTTTGGAAAGAGAGAAAGGAGTAGCAGAAACTAAGCTGATTGGCCTTCTCAAATGCTCTCCCTGTACTGGGTAGAATGAGGTAATGACACTAGACTGGGAGGAGGGTCCCAGATCAAATTTACACTAGGGGCGGACAACTGCAAAGCCACCAACTATAAAAACACTATACCAACAAGGAGGGAGGGTGGGGAAACAAACTGCAGAAATGTTACTCACAGCTGAAAAGCAGCAGTGAGCCTTTAAATGAAAGTTTTAAACAGCTAAAGGAGCCACTAGAAAAAAAGAGTTTAACTGCAACAAGTTATCATAAACAAACAACCCAACAGATGCTTAATAAGAGTGGACAAATTCCAGTTAATACCTCACACAAAGTGAAACTAGCTAGAAAAAATACACAGTACACAAAGTGCTATAAACAACAAAGAAATAAAGAACAAAATAAACAAAAAACAGGATACTTAATGCTATATATTGTAGCTCCGAGTTTGCTGAGTGTCCTTCCTTCGATTAGCTCACTGTAAAATTTCTGAACACTCACAACTGAGCTTCTTAGGTAACAGAAAGATGAAACCTGAGACAGCTTTTAAGAAAGAAATCTCAAAAGAACCAATGAGGTGCTTAGTCTAAGCTGTAGTCCAGGAGACCTCAGTCAGCCAATGACCTCAAACAATTCTCTCTCACTGAAATGCCTGATGGCTTTGGCTAAAACAAGATGTCCCTGAATTATGTGCTCAGACACACAGCCTCCACAAACACTAGGCCCAAATACAAGCCTGAATATGGAAATGCTACAAATATCCCCACTACTTAGAACAAACTGCAGAAATGTTACTCACAACTGAAAAGCAGCAGTGAGCCTTTAAATGAAAGTTTTAAACAGCTAAAGGAGCCACTAGAAAAAAGAGTTTAACTGCAACAAGTTATCATAAACAAACAACCCAACAGATGCTTAATAAGAGTGGACAATTTCCAGTTAATACCTCACACACAGTGAAACTAGCTAGAAAAAATACACAGTACACAATGTGCTATAAACAACAAAGAAATAAAGAACAAAATAAACAAGAAATAGGATACTTAATGTTATATATTGTAGCTCCGAGTTTGCTGAGTGTCCTTCCTTTGATTAGCTCACTGTAAAATGGCTGAACACTCACAACTGAGCTTCTTAGGTAACAGAAAGTTGAAACCTGAGACAGCTTTTAAGAAAGAAATCTCAAAAGAACCAATGAGGTGCTTAGTCTAAGCTGTAGTCCAGGAGACCTCAGTCAGCCAATGACCTCAAACAATTCTCTCTCACTGAAATGCCTGATGGCTTTGGCTAAAACAAGATGTCCCTGAATTATGTGCTCAGACACACAGCCTCCACAAACACTAGGCCCAAATACAAGCCTGAATATGGAAATGCTACAAATATCCCCACTACTTAGAACAAACAGCAGAAATGTTACTCACAGCTGAAAAGCAGCAGTGAGCCTTTAAATGAAAGTTTTAAACAGCTAAAAGAGCCACTAGAAAAAAGAGTTTAACTGCAACAAGTTATCATAAACAAACAACCCTAATAGATGCTTAATAAGAGTGGACAGTTTCCAGTTAATACCTCACACACAGTGAAACTAGCTAGAAAAAATACACAGTACACAAAGTGCTATAAACAACAAAGAAATA